>NC_065515.1:25282498-25355500 GCF_006386435.1 Epinephelus moara
GCCTCCACAGCACAATAAGAGAATCAGCTCTAACAAGCCTTAAGCTAACAATCCCAGCAGACGCATGCACTGATAAAAGCCTCACATTACACACACATGCACACACACACACACACACACACACACACACACACACACACACACACACACACACAATCAAAGAGGGACACACAAAACATCCGCACACATGCACACACATGCTTGTGTCTGTGATATATCATTTCCATTTAAAACAACAGAGCTTTTCTCAGCTGGAGATTTGAATTGTAAATGAACTGCAGTTTTCCCGGGGATGTGTTGTACAGTAATGTGCGACTGTGAGGCATTCAGGAATCTGCACAGGGGCAACCCTGACACCTGACATTAACATATTATGATTGAGGGCTATTTACATATCGCTTTACACGTATAACCCCTTCATCTTCTGTGTTCACATCCTTTTTATTGTTCACAAATACTCAGCTCCCAGCTGCAACAAGTCAAATGAGAAATTCGCACCCAGCAAGAAAAAGGAAGCCCTTTTCATGACGAAATGCAAATACTCTTTGGGATACTGAGGCATATGTAGTCTCTTTACTTTGTGAAACAGGATGTCACAGCTTGGGTTTATGTAAGCTTATTTTTCAAATCAAAATTTGGGTTTGTGTTGGGATATGAAGTTGTGCAGCTGGCTTATCTTAACAGCCTTAACAGGATATTGGCTTTTAATTCAGGCACATTCAACAAGGAGGCTGTCAAGATTGTATGAGGGTGAATCTAAGAGGTAATGGTTCTGTTTTTTTGTGGAGGTGAAAGTTGCTTTACACACACACAAAAACACATTAAGTATATTGCAGTCCCCTCTTCTGTGCTATGCCAATGTTTGGTCAAAACAGGGCTTAGTTTTAGAGCAGTATACACAAGGCTGGTCATTAACATTACTTAAAGAAACAGTGTGTAAGATTTAGGGGGATTTAGTGGCATCTAGTGGTGAGTACTGCAGATTGCAATCAGCTGAAACTTCTCCTGGTTAGACTTCCTTCAGTGTTCATTGATCAGGAGGTTTTTACCGGGAGCCGTATTATCCGCAGAGGTCTCTTCCTCTCCAAAACAAACAGATGAGTTTATTTAAACCGGTAAAAACACTGAATAAATCAGCTTCATGTTACAAATCAGTGTTTCTCTTATGCTCTTTCATATGGCGGAGATGAGCCCCTTGCCCAGCACCTGCTAATGTGCGCTCACCTGTTTTCTTGTATAACTTCTTGAGGACTCACTAGGGGTGGGCGATATGGCCCTAAAATAACAGCACGATATTTCAGGGTATTTTTGCGATAACGATATTATTGACGATATGACAAATTGGTAAAAAAAAAA
Organism: Epinephelus moara; assembly: GCF_006386435.1. Taxonomy (NCBI): domain Eukaryota; kingdom Metazoa; phylum Chordata; class Actinopteri; order Perciformes; family Serranidae; genus Epinephelus; species Epinephelus moara. The sequence continues at coordinate 25,283,855 of NC_065515.1, forward strand.
AATATTTTATTACTAATTTCAGAAAACATTATTGCAGCAAAATAAGTGATATCCTTTTACATGTCAACCTAACAGTTTGTAAAAACTAAACAAAACTAAACAAAACTGATCTCTCATTTCTTTAGTTTGTAAAACAACAGTATCTCAGAGTGAGATTCAGATTCTGTATATGATATTAATAGTTCAACAAAATAAAATCTACCACAAATTACACATTTAAACAGCTCCCAAATACAAAATACTGTACCCTGGGAACTATATACGTATATAAATCAACAGGTGATTTCCTTCTTTTTAAGCAAAATCCTAAATGATTGAATTTTTTTTTTCCCCACCTGGACCTTTATGCTCCGCCATTTTCCCCTCCATCATCACGCTGTAACCTGTGACAGGCTGTTATGCTACCATAACTATCATTCATTCACATATATGTGGTTTTTTGTCAGGCCGCCGCCGTCATATAGGTTTACATTACCAAAGGTTTATAACAAAGGAGAGGGAGAAATGCTGTGCTGCTGCCAGAGGAGCCGCTGAATGAGTTGCCTCTACAGGGAGAGTAACTTACGGTAACTTGCTAAAAGAGTCTGAGAAGTCCGGAGCTGTTCATAAAACATTCAGGACGCCACAGTTTATTCCACACTACTGAAGCTGCTCCTCTTTTTGGAACCACCGCAGACTCGCTTATTATTTCTCTTTCAGCCATGCCTCTTGTTGCCAAGGGTAACAGTATGACATCAACATGCCAACAAGTCCAACTATCGCAAATATCAGGATATGAATTTTTCATATGATATTAAAAAATATACCTGTATTATCGTGAACGAGATGATATGGCACACCCCTAGTGATCACCTTATTTCCGATTCAGAAATTCAAGAGGTTTTTACCGAGCTGTCTCCTCTCCGAATCAAAAGGACATAGTGACTTAAACTGGTGAGAACACTGAAAAAAATGTTAAAGTCATTATATGACACCCTCGTCATGGAGGGGCTACAAACTACTGTGGCTGACATTAGAAAACATGAATAGCCCTAGAGCCAGTGTTGAGTTTGTCCGTTCTGGGCTTCTGTAGAAACATGAGGGTGCTACATGGCAATCTCTGTAAATGAGGACCCGCTCTCTATGAAGATCTAAACAGCTCATTCTAAAGTAATGAATACACAGCGACTCTAATTTTCAGCTGATTATACACTAAATAAAACATACTCCATTTATGCCAGTATATCCCTCTAAACCCGACACACTGGAACTTTAATCTATGCTTAGAATATAAAATGGTGTTTGAAAAAACAACTTTGTTTTGATATTTCAAAGATCTAATCTGAAAAAGCAACAAGTTCAAGATAACCTCAGTCATTTTGACATCAATGAATCACTTCCACATTCATATTGAGACCTCAGTAGAGACAAAAAAAAGGACGTCACTGAGCAGCTGCACAGCCACTATCAGCCTTGATCTGACATTATTATATGTGCCACCTGCTCCTGTTACAAGAAATAGCATGCGCTGCTTTGTGTTACAGCACCAAACAAGGTGCTGTGACTGCAGAACTAACTCATCAAACGTTTTTTAATGCTCTTACACTGGCAGATGACTGAAGAAGTGAAAAAAGAAAACCAAATGAATCTGATAAATACAGCATTGACAAAAACACCAAAGAGAAACGTGCTGCAGGTCTCACTGTGCTCTCATTAGTCTGCAGTGATGACACCAAGTCATTTGATGAGGGCGTACTGATACTTGGCCCTGCTCACCTGTAGGGGAGTCTCCCAGGAGGCCTTTCCCCAGCGGCACAAGGCCTGGAGGCCGCAAAGACAAAGCTTTCTGCATCAGCAGCCTGGACGGGTCCCCGAGCAGACTGGAGACCTGAGGAGGAGAGAAAGGAGAGGAGGAGATGCGGAGAGGAAAAGTTATCAAAGCAAAAAAAGGAGAAGGTAGACAGAGATTAGAGATAAGAGATAAGAGAGAGGATGAGGGAGAGACAGCTGAGTGTTCAACTATCATGCATACAGTTTAAATGACACAATTACAAAAGAGAAACAGAATATATACTACAGAGGAAAATAATTCAGCTGTACATAAAATGTAAACAGTATGTATTATCTTCTTTTTAACATTCTCCTCTGCCCCATTACAGCTGTATATATTGTTCGGAAAGTCAGAGGAAATGATTAGGAAAACAGTGGAAAGGAAAAAGCCTAGCACAAACACTTTATGAAAAGCGAGGGGGTGACGGAGGGTTAAAAAAGAAAGGGAGAAAAATATAAACAGGATTCTCCCTCGCTGGATTCTGAATCGTCACCATCCAGTTTCTAAAACATCAAATGTTCCGAACATCAGTCACTGTGACTTTTAACTTTCACTTCAGCAATTAAAGCAAACACCAGAGACATTTTGAGATATGCAAATCAGAATGTGGATGGAAACTCCAACACCTCAAGGTCTTCCTTTCAAACAGAGAAGAAGCAATTAGGTTGCATGGTTTGCAGTGATTGTTTAGTTTCATAATGCATCAAGTGCTGATGAGGAAAAGGTAAGAGCACATATGCACATGCCCGCAACTATGTCTCACCCTCACCACTAACCTTTGCGAATCATAAAACACTCACACACACACACACACACACACACACACACACACACACCAACAAACAGGTGTCTTACGCTGCTGATGCGTTTGTCTTTGATGTGAAGAAGCTGTTGCTGTGCGAGCTGCATATGCAGGAGGTTCTGGAGGACCAGTCCATTCCCAAGCATGGCGCTCTGAAAGGCAAAGAAAAATACTGTAAACAAAAAAACATCAACACACATACACAAAGAAAACTCATTGATGATATTGTGACCTGGTGTGCTTTTCCCAGTGTGAGCAGAGCCGTGGTGAGAGGAGGTCTGAGGAACGGCAGGCTGGCGTGACGCCCGTACTTCCCTTTAAAAACACAGACAAACAACGAACAAAAACATCAATCACAGCTGCTCTGTGAGATTTTCTGTTTTGCATTTTGGTTTCCACTAATGCATTAATCAATCATCATCTCAACAGGCAGAATTATTAGTCAGACAACCAATCCATCAGTCATTTACAGCCCATGTCAAACAATCGCACGGCCCTCTGTTTCATAACAAGCACGAGTAAAGTAATATGAGGATTTTGTGTTAGCACAAAGCAAATTGCCTCCCCAGAACTTTTTTCCCAAGTTTGAACTTCATTTTGATGTTGACGATGCCGTTGAAAAGAAGCTCAAACAAACAACAACGAAATAATCAATAAGGAGAAGAAAAGCAGATGCAAAATGCAAACTTCAAACGGTCTGTCATTATTAAGAGCACTGACAGTTTCCTTTAAAAACAATAGAAGCTGCCTCTAGCTGCAGCACATCACTGGCTGTTTTCACAATTTGGCAAGTTACTGTCTTCATCTGTAAAAATGCATGAATTCAAGAGAGAGAATTTAAATTGTAAAAATAAATAAATCAGTCCCTGCAATGTAAATATTAGGGCTGTCGAAATAACGCGTTAATTTCAATTAATTAATCACAGAAAATCACAGAAGAACACGTTAAAAAAATGAACGCTGATTAATCTGTGGTGCCCTTCCACCCGGTGAGTCATTGAAGGCCACAGTTGCTTTGTCGCATGATGGAGGCAGACGAGACAACGCTGCTTGGGACTGCGAATGGAACATTTACATTTAAAAAAATGCCCAAATAAAAACAGACATGTTTATAAAACAACATTTAGCTAATAAACAATAAATGCATACAAACTTGTCAAAATTATAATGCAAAAGCACGTCATATTGCACTGACATCTATTTATAGGATCCTCTGTTTTGATGCAGCTACTTAGCACCCTCCCCCAAGAAGACTGGAAAACTGTTGCGTTGACCAGATATGCAGCATTTTTCTATTGCATTTGTTTTTGTGGTCTGTGTATTTTTTACTTTGCATCGTTTCTGTATTTGCAGTGTGTTTGCTGTTGATGTATTCGCTTTAGCTTTCTGCAGCACTCTTTTTCATTTGCAGCATGTTTGCGTTATAATTTTTTGGGGATTTCTGTAATTTAAAAAAAAAAAATTGGCATAGGTTCTGAAGCTCCAGCGCATGTCTCCTAATATAAATGTTTGGGGCAGTTGTAGTGTTTTTGCCAATCTCAATGGTATGAGACAATATAACTTATTTTACAGTTAGAGTTCTATGCTTTTCTGAAACCAGTTTTCTTACTACGGCTTTTGTAATTTTGTGGTCTAATGACTGTTTATGTTGTCTCATCATTTTCTGATTTGTAACCAAAATAACTGAATTTGATGTCCAACACTGATTTTCACACAGTTTCACTTATGCTTTAAGGCAAAACCTCAAGACCCACTGTGGTCTTAAAATTTTATTTGAAGTGTGTTTAGTTTGCCACGTAGCTGTGATAAAGACAACCTGGTTGCTGAGGGAGCTAGTGAAATGGTTACATCTGTGCATGTTTGTGCACCAATAATTGTCTTTTCTTCCAGAAAGAATAAAGTAATGACCAAACACCTGTTTTCTTCTGCTGTTGAAGCTGTTCAAGTCTGAGAGAAGAGTACTACCAAATTTTGGTTTGATAAAACTGTTTCAACACACTGTGAAGTTTTATGTGTGAGTGCTGAATAATTTGAATTGCACAATGCTGAAAATAAGCAGTTACAGGGTTTTTTTTTTTTTTTATTATTATCAGCAGACAGAATAATCAACCCTCTTGCTTACTGAATCACCATGGCAACAACCAGAACACTGACATTCATCGATTTTTACTTGTATGTCTTGTTCTTAAGATAAAGTATAAAAACAATATTTCTATTTAATGGGAAAATCATGTATACACTTCCAAATTAAGGAGGGCTTGCCCACTCACATACTTGAACACATTTTCCCAGTTTAGGATTCATATCAGCAAGGCTTCTCTCACCTTCAGGCGATTGCCACCCTGCACCTACACACCCCCTCTCTTTAGCTTTTGTGTGCGTGTGTGTTACTTCTCTGGATCACAAGGCCTCCTCATAATAAATGTAAGCGTCAATGCTAATGGTAGCTTCCAGACTAGGTGGAGAAAGTTTAACATTTAATCAAGGTCCTAATTTTAGACTTTAATTGTGCGTGCACTTCTTTTAAGAGAGCTTCCCCCACCTCCACCATCTTCTCTCCTTCCTGTTCTCATTTGTTCCACTAATGTCACACGATTTCATTTTAATACCTGATTAGCCATTCATCAAATAATGAAGCAGTCGACGAGGTGATTACAATATATAGGAGGGCCTAACAGAGGGACGGACTCTTACAGTGGATCTTGATTATCTTCTAAGACCCTCAGGAGCGGAGAGATGACACAAAAGACGGAGTTCAGAATTTGCTTTAAAATATCAAAGATCATTAAAAAAGAAAAAGTGCATCATACATGCAAATTTGATGAAGTATTTTTAAAGTTAAAGGTTTTTAGTTGCACCTTAACAAGGGAACTGCACTAGCTGCAAACATGGGTGGATTATGAGACATTGGGCCCCTGGGCAGAGATATACAAAAGGCCCAACCACCTCTCCTACATAGAAGCAAGACACACAGACTTTGTGAGGTCTCTCTTTGTAGTTGTTGGACATCTTTCTCTGGTTTTGTATATCTTTATGGTAATGTTGTGTGACGTCATTTTGTGTCTCCTTGTTGTCGTTTTGTCTCTCTTTAAACAGTAGTCATTGTGTGTCTCTTTGAGGTAATTCAGTCAGGACCACTTAAGTCAAAGAAAACATAATTTCCATTTGCAGTATTATCTTTGGCAGTATGGCTCTGTTCTGGGGCCTCTCTTTGGCCTACGCAGAAAGCCTCTTCCACGCACCTAAGTGGAAAGCCTAAGGCAGAGAGAGCACACCTCCCTGCACTTCCATGCCCAAACAAGGAAAGCCTGAGGCAGAAAGAGCAAACCTCCCTGCCCTTCCATACGCCTCCATGGAAAGCATAAGGCGGAGAGAGCACACCTTTCCACCCTTCTGCGTGCCTATGTGGAAAGCCTTAAGGAAGAGAGAGCACACCTCCCTGCCCTTCCATGCGCCTACATGGAGAGCCTAAGGCAGGGAGAGCAGCAGCAACTGGTTGCATAGAAAGGAATCATGTGATCCATGGCTGCATACTAAATGTATGCACAACAAAAGCTTTAGATTTTACAGGATGTTAACATTGGTTGCAAGGGCTGCAAATTCAGAAATCTCCAAGTCTTAACTCATTAGCTTGCTCTTAAAGCTTTCAACCACATCAAACAGACTTCCTCAGTGGGTGTTATGTCATAGTCAGGTTCTAGTTTTCCACTCCTAAAAATAATTTACTTTCATTTATATTTTTTTTCTAATTAGTGTAAATTTCGCTGTACATTCATTCACCATTAAAACATTTTGTTATTCTGACTTTATATATCTTATATTAGTATACATAAAAAATGGGTTTTCTTTTTCTTTTTTGCCCCAAATGTTTATATTAGCTTTTGCTTTAGTGTTTAAGTAGGCCTGTGTTTTATCATCATGTGTAGGAAAGTATTACAGAGAGGCAGAAGGGCGACGCCAAACCTTGCCTGGCTCTTTTGCTATGATTTTCTTACAGTCACGCTGCTGTCATTTCATTGTGTGGGTGGTTATCTGTTCTCCTGACCAAACCTTTTACTTCAAAGTGAATATGTGACACCACCAGTTGATCTCTATCTACACTCCTCTCTGGTGCCCTCCCCTCCAGCTTGTGATAAAGTATGTCAGGGCAAGCTAGCACAAGGTCGTTGCACACTAATAGCCCAAGGTGTTGTATACTACATGACATATTTTTGATGAAGGTCATTATGTATAATTCAGTGGGCTGAAAGCAGTCACGACTCACGAAACAATTAGTGGGCATGTTAAAAAAGTCAAACTTTGTTAAAATAAAGTCTATATATGATAATTTCTGGGGTTTGAAAGCTGGTCCATGCTCCATGCAGCAGCACATACCGCCTCTTTTCCCAGTGTGGTACGGCCTCATGAGGATCTGCAGGGCAGCAGGGTTGGTCATACTGGTCAACAGCTGGGCTATGTTGGGCTCTGGTAGCAGACCTTTCCTATTACTCAGAATCTGGAGAACAAAAAGAAAATACACACATATACACAAGTTAGAGGAAGAAGAGTGAGGCTGTGTGAATGTATGTGTGTGTGCGTGTGTGTGCGCGTGCGTGGTGTACAGTATGTGTTTTGATCTCGTCATTAGGAGTCCCTGATGGCTGTAGTAATCATTACACTAGTTTACATCAGCAGGATATGTCTGCAATGTCAGCAGAGGGGAGTTGATCTGGGAGACAAAAGAAAAAAAGAGAAAGGGACAGAGCTATTTGAGAAACACAAAAGGAACAGGAGGGGGAAAAGAGATGTGACAAACAAGGCAGGAGGAGAAATGGAATAAAAAAAGTTTAGGTAGAAACTTGAGGAAAAGAAGAGGCCATCCTGCAGACATTTCAGACACATATTCATAAGTTGTCTGCCAATTTCATATGTTGATGCCATGTTGAGAAAAACCTTGAGATATTTTTCTGTAAAAGTTGTGGCAATCTGCTGCAATCTTGCAATCCGGCTGAACTGTGAATAAAAGAAACCACACACAGGAAAGGCACAAACAAGACCAAAACATGGTTTTATATTGTATTTCTAATAAAAGTAAATATTTGTTATAAAATTGTCAACAGTCAGTTCAGGAAAAAAGAGACCATTGACTGTAATTAGGTTTCATTGACAGTGACCTGGCAACATGAGCAAACAACTCAGCAACTGTCATCAGATTTTGGTTCAAATGTTGCTGGATCCTGACAGGTGCAGAGAAATATGCAAGAAATATTCAAAGCAGTGAAAAGCCCACAGTAAAAATAAATAAATAAAATAGAAATTAAAAAAAGTAAATTAATATAAACTAAAACATTTCATGTGAAATTCTAAAACTGTTTGAACTTTGGCGTAATCTTACATTTACGTAGGATGTCATGGTTCATGATAACAAGCTCATATAGAGAATTGATTTCCAGGACCTTTAAATACTTCGCCTTGATCATGTGGCAGATTTGTGGCAGAGAGCTTGAGAGCTACATAACAAGGATCTATGTGTGAAAACCAAATGACATAAGACAGATGAACCGAGAAATGTTACAGATTCCACATTTGACAGGGGATACACACTCCAATGCAGCTTACATAGCTTGCAAGTGTCTCTCTTCTGAGTTAAATACGCCATTAAAAATTGATCTCGGTGATCAAGGTGCAACATTGTAATCGCTGATCCCGACCCTTGTGGACTGACTAACGCACTAAGTGCAAATATGTCATGTGCAAGATTCTTGTAGGGGTGGGGGCGGGGGTATAAGGGGGGTGTTAAAAGTACCGGCGAGACTACAATATACAAGTTAGCTTTTAATTCACAATTTAAAAAGATGTTTCTTTTGGCATTTTCCAGCTTTATTACATATAATCAGAACCATAAACATTGTGTATTAACCATGTACTTTCACACTACCCAAACCTCAGATCTGATTCACATTCATATCTATATGCAACGCACCTAAACTGATCCCTACTGAGAGGCGCGAGGTCATGACAGCCATAGCTACTTATATTTCCACATTTTCCAATGACAACTATAAACCCCCTTAAACCTCCCACCAAGGACATATACAGTGCACCACTGCTGCCCCAAAAACGTCCTGCACGGGGCCCCTAGTGACAGAGAGAACATGTGTGTGCAGCGACCAGAGCAGAGAGTATGTAAAACATAGCAGTGCGAGTTCAGTTTAAGCTCTTTGTCGGAGATTAAATGCTACAACTCCTCAAGACCCAACACAAGCTCCCATGTCTTGCTTGTCACCTGCTGATTAAAGTGAAGGGGGTTAGCCTCAAAGTTAGAGAGAGAAGTTAGCCTCCTACTGGAAACTGACCAGGCTCACTTAAGGTGGAGTGTTACGATGGATCATCAGCTATTCTCCTTGTAGTGGCAATCTGAGCTGCTCCTAAACAGATAATGGAGAAATGTCTGGCTGCTGAGTCTGCTGAGTTACTGAGTGGTTTCCCAGCTCAAATTTGTTTTGTGGCTTTTAGTATTGTAACTGTTATTTGGTGTTAAATTGTTGTTTTCGGTTTGGTTTTATTTATTCTGTGAATTTGTCAATCATGTTTACAGTTAACACAAAATATACTTTATACAAAGTACAGTACTTTACACAAAGCCCCCCAGAGTCTTGGAACACCACTGTCCCCACTAGGGCTGCCTCCTAACAGTCAACTAAAAGTTAATTAACCAGAAAGGTCATTAGTCGGCAAGATTTCATTGGTCGCTTAGTCACAGAAAAACAAAAATGTGACCCTCTATTAGGAGCTGTGCCTTGTCAAAATAAATCAAATCCTATATGACTGGACCATGTGGGAATTTACTTTGAAAGGACAGACACAGGAAGTGGCCACGCTCAGCGGTCAGACAGGAGTCACATTACAAACCAGTCACAGCCGACAGATATCTTCCCCCTCTTCTGTAAATATTCAGTCTGATAAACACATAAAAGTTGATCATTGTAGTGCAGGGCTACCAAGAGCTTTACATTTGTCCCAGGGACGATACGCCTACACACTTATAAACAGCGCCTGAAAGACAGTTAGCACTGCACTGTGGTCAACCAAGAAAATTCTTAGTCAGGGGCAGCCCTAGTTTACAGTAAACATAAAACAAACTTTATACAAAGTACAGTCTAAACTGTTAATAGTTTAAGTGTTGAATCAAAAAGTGGTTCGTCTGGTGTGTTGTATACGCAGAATTATTTTTCTATAGGAGCATGGGTGCATGCGGGAGGGGGTGGGGTTGGTGGGGAGGCCTTGATGGGCTTCTTTGCCTAAGGCCCCCCCAGAGTCTTGCATCATAACTGTTCCTACCATCAATCTGCTAACCCTTTTATGATCCACACTGTTAACCTGGTTTTTGCATTGCATATATTGCACCTTAATGTTATTGCTATCTTTGACTTTTATATTTGCACTCTTGCCACTTTGTATTTCAACTGCTCCACAGCAATTTCCCCTTTAGGATCAATAAAGTTTTATCTTATAGTTATTGACAGCTGATAGTAAAGAGACAGAAGATGAGGGACAAAAGTAGGGTGAGGGTTATGACATCCAACAAAGGTCTACTGCTGAAATTGAACCTGACATATGGTTTGCATCTAGATGCGATTTAACCATTGGTCTACCAGGAGGTTTCAGTGTTACTGGATCCTACTGCAGATGTGTCCTCTTAGCACTGCTCACTTACTTTTCACTTACTTTTGTTGTAGCTGCATTTCGTATTTCATTCTGTTCTTGGCAAACACGCCAGACCTTCAAAAAGGCATGTTTTACTCTTTCGTGTGTTTGCTTTGTTAATAGCAAAGCTTACATTTCATTTGACATGAGCTGATTTTCCCGGAATTCAACTGCTCTCTGCGGACTTGCGTTTTGTCGAGAGACACACTGTAAGGCACATCCCCAAATAATTTAATCACTCATTACGCCGCGAAATTTAATTCAACGGACTCAAATGAAATCCTATTGAATTAGACTGCGTCAAATCGAATGGAGCGGCCCTTGTAGATCCTCCTCAGCAGTGACAGTGTGGCGGCAGCGCTCGCTGTCTGGCCCAAAGACACGGCTATTTAAAACAACATTAGCAGGATGGTGATATTTCCTCCTCGTCTGCCCCTGAGCTACAGCATGACTTCAGCTCGAGTCAACCTTGTTTCCTCCCTGTCACATCCTGAAGAGAGAGCATTACTGACGGGGATGGAGCGGGTTTGACTCCAGCCTGTCAGCAACAGAGGGAGAGTCTGGTGCACACATACAGTATGTGTTTCTGTGTGTTATAGCAGGGAAAACTGCTGTGTGTGTATGTGTGTGTCTGTGTGTGCTGGTGTTGAACAAGGCCAGTCGTAGCTGACAGCGTCTTTCAAGGGAAGAGAGAGAAGGAGGAAGAGGAGAGCTCTCTCATTTCTTTCTCTCTATCTGCTGGAGAAAATGTCAGCATGCATCAGTCTGTTTGGCTACTGGCACAAAATCCAGCCACACACCCACACACTCACACACACACGCACGCCAGGGAGGTAAGGGAGCTGCGAAGAAGGGAAGGCGAGAAGTGTCGCGTAAGGAGAGGGAAGGAGGGAGAAGAAAGAAGGAGGGAGGAGGAGGCCATCTGGTCCTCAGCGTTCACACTCACATTCACTAACTGGAGAAATGAGAGAATCGCCTCAGAGGAGAACTGTAGCCGGGAGTCTTGATCTCTTTCTGAAGGTCTGATGTTTCTTTTTACCAGCTGCTCACATTCACGGCAATAATCTTTAAGAAAAAAACCTCGGGGTATTAATCTAACCTTGCAGTCCTCACAGACTCAAACGTTTTCTGTCTCTCTACCTTTTCCTCCTCCTCCTCCTTCCCTTTTTCCGATCTCTTCTCAACCAACCCCCCTCTTTTCTTTCACTGAGGTGGTGTCCTCCTTCCTCCTCACGTCTGCTGCCTTATCTTCCTCAGCTAATTTATTTAGACACACATTTTCTCTCAATGTCTTCTCCATCCTCGTCGTTACAATTCAGGCTCTTTGACCGTTACTGCTTTTATAACCTGTAATTTCTAACACACCAATCTCAAGGCCACAACCTCTTTTACCCGCACTTAATAAGACCACAAAGACTTCAGCAGTCAGACACATTTCATAAAAGTCAAAAGTGGAAGTGAAGCAGTTTGAAATGTAATAACAAGTATATTATAGCACCCTTACTGGGCTAATGTAGGCGCTGGGGCAGAAACATTGTGTCGAAATTGGCTTAGCAGTGCTGCAGTTCAAGTCTTTGAGAGCTACTTTTTAATTGTAGCCCTCCATAAGCTCAATTAGAGTAATCTAAAATATTTATCATCAGATGAGAGTAAAGCAGCAAGCTGTAATGGTTTTCCATGGCCTGTGGGTAACTCATAATGAAGCATAAACCTGCGGTTCATGTGAAAATATCATTTTTTCCATGTGACAGGAGCAACAATGTTATAATTGGTGCCTATGGGCTGTTATAGGCTGCCAAATTACGACTGACATTGTGAATGGGGCCATTATTAACTTTGGATTATTGGAGGTTCACTGGACTCCATGAAAAGCCATGTTAAAAACAAATAAGAAAACCTACTAAATCTACATTATAATGTGTGTAGTTACAGTTATGGTTGACTGGAAACACACACAAGATCCTGCTTTCACATTACCTGGTTTTGAATAAAGGTTTATACTTTTTCAATAAAATATAATAAATCAATAAACATGAAAGACATCTATAAGACATCTATAAAAATCAACATTTAGCATTTACCAGTCGATTGGTGTATTAACGACCATTATCAACACTATGATGAGCTGGTGGAGATACAGTACACTTAATTAGCTGCTAGTTCCTCTCTCAATGACCACTGTTCTCCTCTACAGAGACTATGAGTCACAGACACGCACAGACAGGATGAAGAGAGTGTGAATGCATCGAGACATTTATGTCTAGTCCTTGAATTTGAGACAACCCCTCTTTTTAAACGCAATTTCCTCTAAAACAAACATTTTGGGAACTGCCTGCCTCCCTCATTCCTCTATATATACACACAAACTTGTCAGTATTCATGCCACTGATTTTTGATTGCAAAAGCATCAAGTCTCAGCCTATAATTTCACTCACCCACTTTTCTATCTAAATTCTGCACCTGTAAGTACAAAGCTATATATAAATTCATGTCCTCATGAAGAGAAACAAGCACTGTTGCTTTCCCACAACTGATTTGAGCTCTCACTCGTATTCACAACCTGCATGTGTGTGTCTGTAATTTGGCTGCATCTATTTGAAACTCCCGTGTGTGTTCGAATGTATGGGTGTCATACTGTGTCGGGAGTTTGGTTTATTTTAGGCAGCAGTAGACAGTGGAGGAGCCCAATCAGTCTATAGAACTATAATTATCATGTCAGTTCCTCTCTGATACCACAGTACAGTGTAGGAGGGATACCACAGCCACAAAAACAATTGCAGGCAGAGGTTGTATGTGTATATGTATATCAGGGATACATATGTGTGTTTCCATAGAAACCCTGGTGATACAGTGTATAGACTTTCAGATTTGAGGAAATGTTAAGAGAAGATCAATGTTTTTCAAAATAAAATAAAAAAAGCTGCGTGCATTAGAGTGTGGATACCCAACCCCAGTGCGACTGGACCAGGGGGCAACCTCTGGGGCTAAAAAAACATGAAGCCAACAGGGAAGTGCCAGAAACTGCAGTTCCTTAAATGGCCACTTGAGGCTGGCTCCAGAAACAGCAAAAATGAACATGTTTACAGCCTGGTACAAAAACTGTTTTAGTCTCTATAGCTGATACAAACATTCATGACAATTACGGGGTGAATTTTTGTACAACTCACCCGCAGTGTTGGGTAAGGGTTACTTTAAAAGTAATCAAAGTACGTTACTGCATTACTTTTTTTAAAAAGTAACCAGTTACTTTACTGCGTTACTCCCTGAGTAAAGTAACTCAATTACTTTAAAAGTACTTCCAACGTTACTCCCTGAGAAAAGTAACTCAAGCACTTTTAAAGTACTTTTGAGTATTCTACATTTCCTATTGGGCAATGGACCACAGGGCGCTAAGCCTACATTTTTTTGTCTCCAAAATTAAAGTTATGGACCACTTGCCCTTCACTGAGATCCAATTCTCCCATCACAGCCGTCACTTTGACCAGTAGAAACACAGAACGATCTGCTGCCGTAGACAACTGTATGACAACAACACCCCAGCGTTTTTAATATTTCCTCTAGGGATGTTACCACACAGAGTAAAAGGGGGAAATGATGGTGTGAAACAGCAGAGGCACTTTGTCAACCCGCTGAGTTAACGTTACTGTCATTAGCATCAAGCTAGCAAACAATGGTACATCCTCACGGTCGGACATAAAGTAATAACATTAACAAATAGCGGCGGGGCTTTTACTCACCACAACTGCAGAGGCTCCCAGCTTCATTTGAAACAAACTACATTATAGACGGTCCGTTATTTATTAATCCCTCTGTGTGTTTATATATTTACTTTTTATCCGCTCCGTTGTCTTTGTAAAGTTAACATATCGCACCGTCATTTCAAACTCAACACTTGTTTCAAATTAAAAGCCCCTTATAACCTCGGCTGAGAGAATCCCTCCATTTTCTAAATAGGCTTTTATTCTGAAACATTTGTCAGAACTTCCTGTGGAAGATACAGTAGCTTGATAGTTTACTTATGGCGCTTCAAATGTAGCTCCTGCCATCTGCTGACGCTTTTAGGCGACTACAACAACATGTCGGCTGGCACATGAACAGACATAGTTCTGGCAGTGACTCAAATAATAGTAAAAGTGATAAAAATAGGACAAGAATAACCCGATGACATCACACACGCCGTGAAAGACGACCGGGGATAATTGGTGAGTACCAGCGTGTAGCGTGTACCAGGCATAATGCAAGTCCTGAGTCTGAAATATGTCTGTCAGCGAGTCCTACTCCACCTATTTAGGGGGGCTGCCCATTGGTCTGACAGCCCATTGTTCCGACCATATTAAACCCATTGTTCCGAAGTCCCGTTGTTCCGAAATCATCATGATGCCCTGTGGTTAAGGTCTGGTTAGGTTTAGGCAAAAAAGCCACTTGGTTAGGGTTAGGAAAAGATCATGGTGTGGGTTAAAATGAAAAAGAAAGTGGCAAACACATAAGCCGTGAGCCTGCTTCGCCTCAAGCCTTTCCCAGCTGACCCAGAGCCGGTCGCGGCGCACCATCAAGGCAGAAATACGCCTGCCGGGAGCCGTTCAGCACCGTGGAGAGCTCCCCACACAACCCGGACCCCAGAGTTAATAACAGGAGGTTATGGTGTTTCATTCTCTCCTCTCTTGTACACTTGTATCTCGACCAGTAGCCTACTTTTGTTGCGTTGCTGATCCTCTATGGTACACAAATAGGGCCTACAGTATAGCCTAGTAAGTAAGTAAGTAAGTAAGTAAGTAAATTTATTTATATAGCACTTCTCACAGAGAGGACTCACAAAGTGCTTCACAAGATAAAATACAAAAAAATACAATAACAGAAACAATGCAAAATACACAAAAACAAATAAAAAGTAAAGTGCAGCGAAATACAGAGATGATACAATGGACAATTAATGGAACGCATGCCTAAACAGATGTGTTTCTAACTGCTTCTTAAAAATGTCCACGGAAGAGGCCGCTCTCAGCTCATGAGGTAGTGCATTCCACCATTTTGGTGCAACAGCCTTAAAGATTCTATCACCTTTCGTCTTTAATCTTGTGTGAGGGGCAGTAAGTAGGTGGCCTTCAGCGGACCGCAGTGACCTGACAGGACAGTGAAAGGACACCAGGTCTGTCAAGTATGCAGGTGCTTGACCATGGAGGGCTCTGTAAGTGATGGTTAGAATCTTGTGCTGGATCCTGAAATTAACAGGGAGCCAGTGCAGGGATGCCAGGACTGGAGTGATGTGAGTGAACTTGTGAGATCTGGACAGAAGCCTGGCGGCAGCGTTCTGGACCAGCTGGAGGCGGTCTAATGAAGTTTTATTTAGACAGGTGAAAAGAATAGTCACATATCGGAACAACGGGACGTCGGACTAATGAGAGGTCGGAAAAATGCTACGGCACCCCTATTTAGACTCCACCGTAAACAACGGCAGCATTTCTCCAACCACGTAGTGAGCCACAAGCTCCGTGGCTTCTTTCAGACTGATAGGTTTAACGTTATCTCCGTTATTAGAACCAAACGACAGCCGTTGCTGTTTCGGAGCTGAAGGACCAGCGTTCTAAAAGTAACGGAAGTAACTGATGTCTTGTTTGAAAATGTACTTAAGTATTTGATTACTCAAACAGCAAACTGACGCGTTAGGTTACTTGTTACTGCAAAAAGTAATCAAAGTACTCTAACGTTACTTTGTTATACCCAACTCTGCTCACCCGTTAACACTTACTACAGCTTGAATGACGTGCTGTCTGCGAGGCATCGCTAAGTCCTTCACAACTCCACTCTTATCCAAAAATCGTCACTTCTGGTTCCAAAAAACAAGATGGTGACAGCCAAAATACAGAAGTTGAGGCCTCAAAATGGCAGTCAATGGCTGATTCTTGTTCAGTGCTGGGGGTTGTCATTTATGTGACAACGCATGAATACAACACATAAGCTATTTCAGCAGCAATCTAGCTAAGGATGGAGGATGTCAATTAAAATTTGTCATCAGACAGTGTGTTGGACTTGGGTTGGTTTGGACATAAAAAACAGGTAAGGGTCAGGCTTGATTACTACTCTTTCAGACTCGAACAGAAGTATATGGCCCATGCTTGTGCTAGAGCGTGGTAATACTCACCATACCCTGGGCGGCGATGAGTGCAGCCAGGGTGCTTCTCCCTGAGGTGCCGGGGGTACAGAGTGAGAGACGGACCTCTTGTCCTCCCACCAGTACAGAGTGAGAGACGGACCTCTTGTCCTCCCACCAGTGTTCGGTCCATCTCTATCAGCACAGCCTCCGCCTGCTCCGCGCTCTCATACTCCACCACACCAAAGCCTCGCACTGGGCTGCCCTCATCCTGAGCGAGCTGGAAGATAAAAAGACTGCTTTAAATGAGGGCTGGGAGGTGGGTTTTCAAAGTCCGACATCTCAGCACACAGTGAAATAATTGGTATTGACTCAGCCCCCCACATACTATATGTACACAGTATACACACGATGTATTGTGGTTATTTTGTGCTTCAGGCTAAAACAAACTTCACTTATCGACCATTTTATTTAACCATTAAAGTTATTAATGCTTCTGTAGCAGCTTTGCTCCAAGAGAAGTTTAATTAAACCTCCCCTGTTTCATAGCTTAATTTTCATTACCTCTGCGAGATCTGCAGTTTGATAGTTTTCATTAGCTGCACCAGGATGTTTCCCCTATTCAACTTTTTTCTAAAACAACAACAGCAAAAAGGCTGTGGGTTTAAATCTGCTGGCCAGCTGGGGCTTTTCTGTGTGGAGTATCCATGTTCTCCTCATGTCTGCTTGGCCTTTGGTTACCTCCCAATATCCAACAACATGTCCAACAGTCTCTAAACTGCCCTTAGGAGTGAATGTGATTGTGTGTCGGTCCTGTGAGAATCTGCCGCCTGAAACCCCAAACAGGATAAGCAGGCTCAGATGATGGATGGACACATGATCTGAAGAGCCTCACTGGAGATGTTCATGCTCAAGAGCAAGTGGGCCAAATGAAAGCTGTAACCACTGTGGATGGATACAGCAATAAGAATGAATGGGGCTATCTGTTGCTGCCAGCAGTGAAGAAAAACGAACCAAACACAACATTACACACTGACGCCACTGTAACTCTGCCTCGTCTATGACGGATTTCTTCTTGTATGATTGATCTGACTTCTGATTAACTGACACTAATACCTAATACCTACTGCTCATTTTCTCTTTTCAGAATTCACCAGTTATCTGCATGAATAAAAAAATGACACATCACCAGAGGCCTTATCACCCAGAACTGTTTTAATGGAGTGACTGTGTTTTAGAGTAGGTTTTCTCTTCAATATGCAAGAGGAAATGTACTCACTGATAATTCTAATCATCTAATATGAGCCTGGTTCTGCTTAATAGAAGCTCTCCTCTTTTTTCTTTCGCCAGAGAGGGCAAAAATGCCTGGAAACATTACTTTCATTTATTCTATCTTTTAATAAATCATCAGGGGAAGCAAAGGAGGTCCCTGCAAACAGCCTCTTTTCTATTTCTGCATCGAGTTCATGGCCCCGACTAGGAATAGTAATAACATTTATCCAGAAAGTTGACTGGTAGGGTATTTTATATTTGGATTCAATGGCCAAAATACAATCTCCTCCAGAGCAGATCATCTATGCCGTTAAAGTTACCATGGTGATGTACTGTGAGACTACAAAGCCAGCAACAAGTCCAAAGTTGCAAGCTCACTTCTAATTCAGTCGCAGGCTAACAAATGCATTCATTAAATTCATGTAAACACGGCAACAGGAGCTTGCAGAGTTACAAATGTACACACTTCTGCTTTTGAGTGTGTGTGTGTATTTTTGTGTGTGTCTGTGTGACAGACAGTAACTGACAGATAAGTGTGTGTTGTGGCTGAGGTAAAAGAGCTTGTCTCAGCTCCTTTTGTCAAAAAGGAGAGATAAAAAGATGACATGATGTAACAGATACATCCTCTTCTTGCTCTTCCTGCACCGCTCCAGGGAGCAACCGTCCACACACACACCCACACACACACGTTCTGTATGTGTGTAAAGGCAAAATGTGGACTGATCTTATCCAAATAATATTAAAATCCTGCTACCAGTCTAATGGCTTTACCCAGCAAACAACATGGACAGTTAATGGAATAATGTGATCACTTTTTTTTATTACTAGTCAATAAGCGGATATCTCCAGGCCAGAAAGCACTGCTGACCCGTAACATTACTGCCGAAGATGATAGACTTTTCTGTCAAGGAGGTTCAGTCATTTCCAGTGTGTGAGGAGCAGCTAAATAATGCAGGCAGGCTAATAGCTTAAAGCTAATGGATGATATTGGATAATGACAATGGCTAAAAGCTAATGGCACATGGTTAAAACACACCATTTGACCCACTGCTGGTAGTGGCTGAATTCTAGCAAAATACTGAAAACACACAAGAGGATGAGTTGATTTATTCAGGATGTGTCCACTGTTTGAAACTGTTTTTGTATCTGATGCACAGACTAGGTCTACCTGAGCTATTTTAACTTATGTCATACTTGTATATGTTTTTTTTTGTAAATTACATTTGAAGTGATAAATTGTAGATTATGTGGGAGACACTATGTTTATGTACAGAAATTATTCTGATGATTGCCCTTATTCTGAAAAAGACAATACTCCCACTAAGCTGTTTACGTGTCTCATATAAGTGAACATTTAACTAATATTCCCATTTACATGCAGCCCTCATATGAAGGCATACGACTTAAGTTTTATAACAGTGGTGGACTTCTTTCATTTCTTCAACCACCTTGTTGAAAAGGTCGGTATTTCCACATTTATGCTTATCCAAAAACCTGTTAATATGTAAATCTTTCTTAATGGTTACTGCACTAAAAAACCCCAAATGATATGTATACATGTTCATATGGTTAATGGACCTGCACTTGTATAGCACCTTTCAAGTCATTTGACCACTCAAAGCACTTTTTACATTACGAGTCACATTCATCCATTCACACACACACATTCATACACTGGTGGCCAAGGCTACCATACAAGGTGCCATCTGCTACTCCAGTTTTTAACACACCCACACACCAATGGAACAGCCATCGGGAGCAATTTGGGGTTCAGTATCTAGCACAAGGATACTTTGACATGCAGACTGGAGGAGCCGGGGATCCAACTTATGATTGGAGGACGACCCGCTCTGAGCCTGCTCCTAAAATCTGAATGCTAGCAACACATGCCTTAATCTTAAAATGCTAAATTTGGGAAAAAGGCCTAATTTGGAATATTTAAATGGAACATGCATGAACACTGTTTATGTGGCCCCCATTAAAGTCAGAGTATTGTCATACTCGAAATAATAGTGGAATATTGGTGTGCATGATAACATAGCCATTGAGTACTCAGAGGATAGTGACATAGGTAACTTGGCGTGGTTACAGTACAGTATCCCAGCCGAACAACACTTTGCAGAGACGTCGGCAACTGTGCTCATGGTGGTCATAACAAGAAATGTCAGAGCTGTGTTTGAGGTAATTTAGAACGTGCCTCTATTACCAAGAAGCATTGACAAGTCTGCAAAATATCAGTAAATATCAAGTCAGGTTAAAGCAACAAATAGAGACAGAATGGTCCATTTATGTGGGCGAATTTGAAGCTCTATTACTATTTTATTTTTTGCAATCAAGGAGCATTTCACTGTCTTTATGTTATGGTACCCAGGACCTGTGTGGAAGTCCCTTTCCCACTGTATTTAACATGGATGCTTCATGCATACACTAGAGCTACAACGAACGATTATTTTCATTACAAACTGATCTGTTGATAATTTTCTTGATTTATTATTTGGTCTATAAAATATCAGAAAATATTGCCATTAAATTGCATGTTTTAACCAAGAGCCTGAAGCCCAAAGATATTCAGTTTCTTATCATAGAACACCAAGAAAACAACCAAATATTCACGTTTGAGACATAACAAGAACGCCCACCTAAGCACTAAGTTTCAGACGATATGTGATTGCAATTAAACATGACAAAAAATCATATAATCACACTTTCATGCAATATAATCATATCAGAAGTTTTCGCTGTAAAAAATGGACAGATTACAAATCAGTGGGAGACAAATGTATTTGTACTTTCTCAGCCTGAGCGCTGATGCCTGTTACCATCAGCGCTCAATCAAGTGGCCCTCCACTTCCTCCCTCCCTCCCTCCTCTCATTCGTCTGCTGTTTCCTCCGGTCTGAACAGAGGATGGATGGATGGAGGGAACGAGGGAGGAAAATGGATGTATGTGTGGAGGAGTAGGTCGATAGGCTATTATCATCAGCATACATTAAGCTAACTGTATGGAAATGACCTGTACCACTTTACCACTTGAGAGATGTATAGATAGATGGATGGATGGATGGGTGGAGGACGGAGAGAGAGTGGGAGGGAGGAGAAGATGGCGAGAAAAAGGGGGGAGGAACGAGGAGCGAAGGAGAAAAACATCGGTGATTGATTCGGTGACGGACGAGTGAGGAGAGTGATGATATGAGCCAGAAAAGACAGGAGGGAAAACAAATAAAAAAACTTGCTAATCATTATTTTTGTGTGCGCACACAAAAAAATAAGACGGAGTGGAAGTGAGAAAAACTGAAAAACATACATTATATATCAAATTGGATTCAAATTGGATTGTGTGCAAATGGTATTCGAGCTACCATCAACTATGTGTGTTGTGTGCATGCCTGAGTGATGATGTGGAGACTGAGTGAGACTCTGCTCAAACATTTCTGCAACTGCACTCACACTATAGATAATATTCAATCATTATTTAGATCTGTGCAATTATGTTAATTTAAAGTAGGCCTGTGTGTATTATATTCCAGCTGTTGTTCGGTTCTCTGTCTTGTCTTCGTGTGGATGTGCAGCCTCTAAAAATATTGTTGTTTTGCTGTCCGTCTTAGTCAGGCTGAAATCAGTAGCTGCTGCACGGAGTGAACAACTAACATCCACTGTTACCACAAAGTAGCTTTGACATTATCAACATGTATGGCAGCTAAAAAAGCAGTGAGCACATTCAGTCCCTCACACATGCAAGACAGGCAACACGTGACAATAAAAAAAAAAAGAGAAATCAAAGATGTCTGTGATACTGCAGAGCTCGCCGACGTCTTTAACTTTTCATTGTAATGTCTGGCAGTCGCTCTGCCTTGTCCTCGAGGTACGATTTAGAAAAATTAAAGAGTAATTTACTGCATTAATTTGGTACTTCATCCTTCATCCTGTAAATTATCCTTGGTGTAAATCGAAAACAGATTGGCCCAGAGGAAATTCCTCTCCTGCAAAGTGTAATTACCCTACATCAGTCTAATTAACAGAATATGTTTTTCAGGCTTTGGCCAACAGGTAGTAAAGCTGGAATAATAGACTAAACTAACCCATTGCAACATAAGGTCCGTGGTATTATTTGTAAATCACATCACAATTTTCTGACATGATCCCTGTGGCTAACATCTAAAGTCAGCAGTATTCTTCTTTGTGTATAAATATGTCAGACATTATTTTTGATATTTTCTAAAGTGATATAATAAGATCTTCCCTGTCCACAGTGAATTAAACAATAATGATAATTATCTCGACATAATTTTCCTTGATAAAGATATATGTATAAATCCTTGATAGAATTGAACCACCCATACACCTGGATGCACCCTAAATGCCAGTTGCCAGCAGCCATTAAACAGAGGAAGAAGAAGAAAAAGAAATAGTAGTAGAAGAGGAGGATGAAGACGAGACCAGCCACCATGCTAATGCATACGGTAATGTTAAACTGTACAACAGTGTTCAACACACTAATTCATTTATGTTTAGTATGATTGCTTTTTTTTTTAAGATATTTTTTGGGGGTGATTGCCTTTATTGACAGGACAGATACAGCGTGAAAAGGGGGAGAAAGAGGGGGGATGACATGCAGCAAAGGGGCTAAAATCAAGCCCGCAGCTGCCGCAGCAAGGACACCACCCCTGCACGTGGGGCGCCCGCTCCACCAGGTGAGCTAGTGGGTGCCCCAAGTATGATTGTTTTGACCATGGATAACAGCGTAGCACTACTCCGTGATTGAACGCACCAATAACATGAGTTACAGTAGCTGTTTGGGCAGTCTACTCATGTAATGCTAATGCTAAGTTAGCAAGTTAACGTAAATAATTTGAGGCTATTTCATTAGATTGATACCACATAACATAACTAAATGTATTTCCTTGTCATGTCAAATTGATTTTCATTGGCAATGAATGATTCACACTACTTGACGTCATCAAAGTTCGTCTTTTGTTAATGTTTTGATTGAGAAATGGCAGAAATTACACACTATGGGTGTAAAACTTGAGATTTCCAAAACACCTTGACTGTTTGTACCAGAATTAACATTTCTTTGTCTATTTATTTTTATTAAATGACATTTTGATTGTAATTGTTTTGAATCTACCTCAGATTTATTAAATGTTTTGCTGTTTGTCAAGTGTTTTGTCATGTTCTGACAATGAATAATAGGTTATACCAATATGAGCGGTATGGTTTCTTCAACTTTCACTCAGGAACAAAAAAAAAATCAGCTTTTAAACTTAAGAGAAATAATAATTTCACATTTAACATGATATTTACCAACAGACCGATACGACCATTTTTATCACCCAGCCCTCATTTTACATGAGAATAAGATGTACGTACAAAGTAACAAATGCAATTGGTTGCATAATGTTGGATTATATAATTGCATTATTCTCTGACATGCTGGAAATTAAGGCATTTTGTTACATCACACTCTCTTGACTTGTACTGGAACATGACTTGCCATCCCTGATTTTGACAACATAATCAAACACCTCTGCCATATGAGTCAAGTCAAAGTGCAGTGGCATACAAGAAGCACAGCATAATTAACAGCGGCTGACAACCCAATTTTTTGCTTGTTCAGTATGACAGCCTGCCATAGAAACACTTTACATAAAAACCCTAAATGCAAAGTTTCCTGGGGTTTTGCCATTAAAAAACATAAGGAATAAGTCACGACATGCTGCTTGTTGTTTTAAACTAAAGGCTGGGAAGAAAAAATAAAGCGCCAGTACAAATAACAGCACCCTTAAAGTGATACTGTTACCAATAGATGACTTCATTTGATACCTTTTTTTTGTTTCATTCAATACTCATCACGTGAATAGAGGCATTCAGTTGCACAAAAAAAAACACATTTTGGAAGTGTTAAAATTACTAAAATATTTATAAACTAACCAAACGAGCAATCAAATACACCATGTTCGACTTCTCCACAACGCAGGGATGTAGCTGCTGCGGTCATGGGCCGATCACACGTTGGGTGAAATCAAAGAACACTTGCTGTGATTGGCTGCAAGCAAGACAAACAAATGGTCTTTTTCATTTGGATCTGAGTACAAAAAGATTGAAAGCAGGTATATTTTTGATTGGAGAAGTTTCCATACTACTTGGCACCAATACTCATCCCGATATCCAACTCTTGTGGATCAGGAAATATTCTTGAGGATAACAAGTATCAACTTAACAAAAGGTAAATCTGATCAAACCTCTCAAATCATAAAAATCAAAATCGTATTTTCTTGATGTAACCTCAGTTTAATTCATGTATTTTTGCATCAGATACCATACTGTATTAACAGATGCTCCTTCACCGACATAAAGAATTACCTTCAGCAACTATAATGGCTCAAAAGCAGAAACACACAAGTGAAAATGTTTCACCAAAGTCAAGGCCAGAGGGATGTTTAATCAAAGAATCTAGAAAAAATATAAGCTATGAAATAAATGGTATTTTCCTGAATGCATTGTGTACAGTGCAGTAAGTCATTGTATATATGTGTCTGTGTTTGTGTGAGAGTGCAGAACCCAAAGATGCTAAGCTAGCTATCAGTGTGTGTGACAGCTCTTGACCTCATGTCGTGGTCTCCAGCCAAGAGATGCTGACTGAGACACCAGCAGGGGCAAGACTGTGTGTGTGTGTGTGCGTGTGCCTGTGTTTGTTTGTGTGTCTGACAGTTTAAACGGCCACATCAGCTGTCTGAACCGAGTGATGAGGTCATGACAGCCCTGTCATAGCTGTCTGCGACGAAAGGTACATGACCTGTCACAGTGACAAGTTTAACTGTAAAGATCTGTACGAAGAGAGTCGAGCAGACGATGTGCGAGTGTGCGTGTGTAGACTGAGTGGCTGAAAATGTGACTATTATTTAAAAAAAAAATCATTTAGAAGTGGGAGATTCTAGATACAATCAAGAAATCATGAGTCTTTGATTGGGTCATCTCACATGAAACAATTCTCCAGAATCAAACTTGAAATTCACCAAACAAGTGTTTGTGGTAGTTTTTCATTTTCTTTGTGCGCAGCATAAGATGTCATTAAACATGACATCCGTCTAAGATTTATTCTTTCCTTGAACAAAACTTTGAAAACGCTGCAGGTTCCACCAAAGCGGGGCAATAATTGTGTCAAGCATCTTAAGATTGTTCTTGGAAAGACTTTAATTAGCTCTGCAACAGTGAGTGCTGATGATTGTGAGGAACATGTTTGTTTTTATATTCAAAATTAGATTTCTTGTCT
The DNA here is from genome assembly GCF_006386435.1 of Epinephelus moara. Lineage (NCBI taxonomy): Eukaryota > Metazoa > Chordata > Actinopteri > Perciformes > Serranidae > Epinephelus > Epinephelus moara. The sequence continues at coordinate 25,308,784 of NC_065515.1, forward strand.
GCAGCTTCTGAATAAACAATGTAACTGCAAAATAAAGCTCATTATATGATGTTTCTCCCCATTACAGCCTCTTTGGTTCATTTTGAAAAGAACTGATTTGTTGGGTGGTTTATCCATTTTTAAACAATCCTTACATTCATCCATTCCTGTTTTATGATTTGTTTTTTTCATAGTCCTCCTATATCTATATGTATCCAGATTTATCGCTGTGTCTTCAATTTAGCTGACATCTTTGTTTCTTAGCTGCTGTAATGCCTTTTGACTGTGCTTGTCAATGAAAACCTGTCGCCAGCACCTGAACATTATTGCTATGATGGCTGTTCTGCTACCTGTTCCTCCTTTTATTCGCTGACAGGCATCACATGAAATGACTTAGAAGTCCCGCACAGCACCAGGTGTTAAAAACAGCAAATGTCAAGCTCAGATTGTATAGTAAGAACTGCATACTGTCCTCAGATTAATAAATACTACTTGCAAGAGCAAAATAAACATTTCAGCACTACTTTAATCCCTTTCCACTGACAATTTATCGGCATCTAAATAACACCCACAGTGCAGTTCATTATGTGGCATCTTTAAGACCTTGTTTATTTTTTTGTAACAGCTGTATCATGATATCAAATGAAATAATCAAAATAAGAAGACAAACATATGAGGGGTGTTGTCTACTATACGTCTGCTCTATGTCATTGTACTAACAAATGTTATGGACAATCGTATGTAGCCAAATACAAGTAACTGTCTGGGATGGGCGATATAGGGATTATACTCAATGTATTGTGGCTTGTTCCACATGAGATGTATAAAATTACTATATGGTAAACATCCAATATAAACTGTCAAGTCATTTTCAAGCTACCAGCATGAGACTCGCTTGATGTTTCTATTCGCTTTCTCCCTCTCACAGGCAACCATACAACCATGATAAGTCACACACACTCCCCCACCCATCCAGAACCCCCCCTCTCCTGAGCAATATTGCGAGCAGGAGAGGCAAATGTTTCTGCATCTGAAGGGCTCCAGACCACGACCATTTAGTCGCATTTTGCAACCATGGAACACCAGTGCAACTTGCAAATACAACTAATATATGGAGAGCTGTTGTTTCCAACTCAGAGTGAATTAATGTCCATGTTTAACTGTGATGCAATGACAGTTTAACTTCTAGTGAGTTTAATGACAGTGTGAGCAGTCGAGGAGTTTGTTTTTGTATCTGCAGGGCTCAAGTCCACGACTAATTAGTCAAATTTTGTGACCATGGAGCACCAGTGCAGCTTGCAAATGTAACTAATATATGAACTTGTGAGCTGTTAATTCGTTTCCAGCTCACAGTGAATAAATCCTCTTGTTTAACTGTGAAGTTAGTTTAACTTTTAACAAGTTTAACAAGGCTTGTGTTTTTGTACCTGCAGGGCTCAAGGCCGCAATTATCTAGCCAAATTTTGCCACCATGGAGCACCACTGTGATTTGCAAATATTATTAATATATGAACCGGAGAGCTGTTAATTTGTTTCCATCTTACAGTGAATCAATCCTGATGTGTAACAGCACTGAGGATTATGGGTTAACTTTACGCTAACTGCTAAAGACAACTGTTGCACAGAATCTTCACATTCATGACAAAAATATAAACACTTTCTGCCTGAGACGAGCTCGGTGGTTTATAATAAAAGCACCAGTGGTCAGCTTTGATCTATTTCATTGTAACAATATTTTTTTTATCATTGTCACAGCACTTTTTTTTACTTTATTATAACAGTGTTTTTTCGACTTTATTTAAAAAAAAAATAGTGGCTCTTTTATTCAATTTTATTGTAACTAGTTTATTTAGAAGCTCAGTATGTAAGTATTCAGTACTTTAGAGGAGATTTCAAAATATTGAGATATATTCTGTGTATTGGGATATAGCCTGAAAATATAAATTATCATTTATAGCTCATATTGCCCAGCCCCACGTGGTCTGTGAAGAGCGGATGGTAATGTTTTCATAAACCTGCTTCCATCTCCACTCCATTTTGCTAACATCTATCCATCCTCCCTAACTCTACTCAGCCATCTCCATCTCCATCCTTTTCCATTTATTAGTATAATACAGACCCATTTTGTTCTTATTTGTCTCTCAGTAAATGTGAGTTTTTAACTTGCTCTTAGCTATCAGTATTACATTTACAAATATGCCAACAGTCTTCTTTCTGTGAATGACAGTCTACTGCTCTTCACCATTCCACTTCAGCTCTCCACCTCTCTCCGTCTCCCTCCGTTCCTCTATTAGGCCTGACACTGTCAACCCTCTCCCTCCCTCAATCCATCCTCTCTCTAATAGGTCTGGCATTCTCAGCGCTGTCCTCCTTCCTTCCCATCCCCTCTGTACTGTCTCCATCCTGCTGTCCTTCCCTCTAATATGGTTGACATTCTTTACCCTCTCCTCCCTCCATCTCTCCTGGCTGACTTAAACTAAAGTGCTGCCTGGAGGGCCCTTTCGTGGGTAGCACAATTATAGCGCTCAGGGCCAAGGCCACAGGTAAAGTGCACTCTGTACAGAGGAAAAGTAACAAGAGTTCTGCCTATGAGCACAGAGGAGGAAGATGGTTTATGTAAGACAGACTACTGCTGATGACAGTAAGACATAAGGTGATGATACAAGACAGATGAATATGTAGCAAACAAAGAAGCAAACATCATATCAAACAAAGGGGAGTGTTTCCACATAGTGTTTCTCTTTAGCAGAGAAGTGGTATGATAGCTAAGCAGCTAACATAACGGCATGTCAACAGAGGGTTGACTACACAGTTTACAACCAATGACAACCCTCAAGGCTAAAAAATAATGCCAATGTGCAAGTGCCAAAAACTGCAGTTCATTGAAAGGCCACAAAAGGCTAGCTCCAAAACAGAGTCAGTCCCCATAGACCTCCATGTTAAAATGCCCAGCTTTACAGCAGGAAAAAACATGTTTACAGCCTGGTTCAAAAAAATGGTTTTGGTCTCTACAGCTAATTTCAACCTGTCTACATTTTACTAAAGCCCAGTTCAGACCAATGATTTGCGATCAGACAAAATGGTTTGGAGTGTTGTGAACTGGCTTTCTGAGCTCTACTCGAGTAGGCTGATGGTGTCAGCTGCAACTCAGCTGGTCAAATGGTCCGTGGCTGGTTTTAGAAAGTAAAGCATGTCATCTGTTTCTACAGCCAATCGGCTTGTAGTGAAGTCCGCTGGTCGAGTTAATAAGACTGCAGATGGCGTGTTTGCTTGCTGCAGCAGGTGCTCTGTCCCCACGAGCCCTCCGTATGTGTCCTCATGGTGTGCCGGAGTCGTAGCTGCTGCATACTGTATGTGCTTATGCACCCCCCACACACACATTCTCATTGACTTACTAATTGGCGCTGCTTACTTATATTATTGTGGTATACTGATTATGAATACAGTCCATCTGATGCTCATTTTGTTTATGTTTTTCACTGTTTTATCACTACTGCAAATGCAACCATAGCCAATATCTCACTGTCACTATCCTCATTCATATTTTAGGAAGCTACAAATTATATTCAGCCACAAAATAAGCCTGAAAAGCTGGGAATCAGAACGAAGTAGAGAGTGTTGCATAGAGATGATACACCATCTTATCCTGTTGCATTGGTGTGAACCGACAGAACGGTGTATTGCAAGTAGTTGCCTGTCTCAAACTGTCTTGTGGCAAATCTTTGGTCTAAACTGGGCTTAAGGCATAAAGTTGCAAATATTAAAGGGCAGAGCTGCTTTAGTGACAAGCTGTCTGCGAGGCGTCGCTACAGTCAACGCGTTGCCACAGTCTGTGAGTCAGATCCACCCTCTCATCCAAAAATGGTCACTTCTGGCTCAAAAAGATGGCGACAGCAGAAATGCCAGACTCGAGGCTTCAAATCAGCAGTCCACAAACCAATGGGTGACATCACAGCAGCTACATCCATGATGTTATACAGTCTATGCTAACAACAAGCTCACAATATACGCAGTGATAAAAGCACAACAGTCACCAGCAACATTCAGCGTCCAGCAGATCTGATCCCACAAAATGGCTTCTCCGCCTTTGTTGTGATAACTTCTGACTGACATATCATGTCACTCTAGATAGACAGTAAAGGAGCAACAGTAACAACACCAGCGCCTTTTTGAGAAGATTAGAAATTTACCAACTAGAAGCTCTCGGAGTGGCCACAAATAAAGTCAGAGCGCTTTGATAAAAGGTGGGTGCAGCACTTTTTTCTAGATGACCTCAAGGGGTTGCATACACTCTCTCCTCATTGGGAACAACTGAAAAAAGACACTGGCGCTAAGAAAAAGACTAAAGAACACTGTGGAAATTCAGCCTTTTGGTGAAAAATGATAAACACCACACAGACAGCACGAACAATAGCTGAGTATGCCTTCTTGAAACAGACCCGGTGCACTGGGAGTGACGCTTTTCACACAATGTTCGTGTTTTTCCTGCATTGAAATCATGCGTATCCCCAGTCGTATCACACCTGACCAGCTGAAAACTCACTGTGCTTCAAATGAAAGCAAAGCAGCAGTTGTAGTTAAAAGGGCTGTGCTGCACTGTCCCACACAGGCGGGTTAATGAAGTAACACTGTGACTACTCTTTGAATGCAACCTTGTATGTTCTGATATCCCTGTATATGTTGTGTGTCCATCCTGTTCAAGTGTGCACAGGGTTTCAGAGGTTTTGTGCCTTATATATTTCTAGTGCATACATGCTGAATGCAGTAACACACACACGCACACACATACACACACACACTTGTAAGCACATACCGTACTGTACATAAAAAACGCTGAACCATAGGTCAAAGCCTGCTGGCTCTGCAACAGTGAAGCAACATGAGCTAAACACCCACAAAGCATCATGGGACCGGGATGATGTGGGTGTATTGATTTCTATGTGGGAGTGGGGCAGAGGGGTGGAGTTAAAACTGGAAATGCAGCAGATGACAGATACCCATTGAGTGATGTCTAAATGGGAATGTGGGGGTGGTGTGGATGTGATCATGGGGCAGGGTGGTATATAACACAGCTGAACTGAAACTGAGCAGAGTGGGGAGGGGGGGCGAGTTGAAGGGTGGGGCTGGTGTCACAGCAGCCACACCTCACCATGGAAACAGTTGCTTGGTGATAGTGGGAGATTGGCCAATGGGGACGCCGACCCCTGAATTTTATATCAGTACCTCTCACCTGGTGGTCAGAATCAGAAATACTTTTTTGATCCCCTGAGAGAAATCACACACATTACAGCTGCTCTTATATTTACGCATGAAGAAATTATTCGAAACATAAGACACAAAAATATGTGCATTATGCAACAGTGTATATAAAACGAAAATGCAGAGAGATGGGATCTATGAGTGTGTTAAATATAGCTGCATAGATAATACAAATAAGAATTAATTAAGAATATTAGTACAAATGTGCATTATGCAGTATTAATGCCAGAGCATTGCTCAGTGGAATTATTGCACAGAGTATGTGCATGGTGGCGTTTGATTGATACAAGCCTGTGTGTGTGTGGAAGGAGGGAGTCATTTCAAAGTGAGAGTGTTATAGGTACAATGAAGATCATTCAGAGGAGTTTGTGTGACATTACCAATGAATAAAAACATTTTCCTTCAGAGCTTCTGCTACACTATGAGGCTCTGAGAAGAGGGAAAAAAGAATTTGCAAACAGTTATCTTACACCTTGGTTTCACAGCGCAGAGATGTTCAATGAGCTGTGACCCCATGGATACATAATTTTGCAGATCTGATCATATGAGATGTGAAAACCAAAGGCCCCGCCACAGTTTTGTTAGGCTGCTCTTATACTTGCTACAATATACACACATAGAAACTCACCTGGCAGAAGACGGGTTTGTAGGTTTCGGAGAAGAGCTGGGTCAGTTCTTCAGAGTCACACAGGTCCAGCGGCAGCCGGTTTATACACAGACACTTGGAGTGCAGGTTCTCCTCCTGGCTCAGCTGGTTGACATCCATCCACTGCACCATCAATGAGCGATCGTCCTGAACAATCGGGAGTACAGAATTCGATTTTTAAGACCCTGAACTCGCCTTTCACTCTTACACTGCATAAGCATCCTCTTGAATTCTGCATTTATATAAACAAATGATTGTAAGTGAAGCTTTACTTGCCGTTACATATTCATCCTTGTGGTTGTAAAGTGCTGATTTGAAAGCCCATGTACAGTTTTTGTTTCACTGATTGAGCCGATCCCAAATGTGAGGTCAGACAATCTGCTGTAGAATTTAAAATAAACTGCACTAAAATAACACAAGGAGATGTTTCTGGTTCAGCGTTTCTTCCCACAGATACTTTGTGTGTTCATACTGCAATTTCACATTTCATACTTGGGAGACAAATTGGCAGAACCCATATTTGTACTTATTATTTCTTTTCCCCTGTTTGGCCAGTTTCTACAAACCATGACTGATGATTACAAGTTTGAGCCAAGTTTTGTGGAAGTAAACAGCTCGATGTAAGATGTGGCCGAAGACTCAAATGTCCTCTTTTTGCTCATTTTTATGTATGACTCAAATCAGGCCATATGGTTGTAGACTCATTTATTTAGGTTTAGCCCAGAGCACTAAAATGTATATTGTGTACTCATCCAAAAGAGTTCAACAGTTCCAGCATATTTTTGTCTTAAAGAAAAATGTAGCAAGAACATCAAATAATCACACAGGACAGGATCATTTTAAAAACCGCTCTAACGTACCAGCGGTCGGCCCAGCAGCTCAGAACGGGCCCGTGAAGCAGAATCCTTCTTCATGTATTCAACAAAGCCGTATCCTTTGGAGTGGCCCGTCAGCTCGCTGTACACCAGGAAGGAGCGCTCGATGTTCCCATAGGCGCGTACCAGCTCCTCAAACTGCTGGGCAGTGAAGGTGTGGGGCAGGTTGGTGAGGCAGAGCAGGGAGTCCGTGGGCTGCAGCGTGACGTTGATCAAGCGTCCCCGGACAGTGCTGTGATGGAGGGAGCGGATGGCATCCTGAGCCTGGTCCCCGTTCAGCAAAGTCACAAAGGCTGGAGGAGGGGACATTATGGAGACAGCGACGAGAGGAAAAGACAGGACGAGGACAGACACGCAGAAAGAGACGCACGGACACAAACAGACGGGGACGTGTGAGACACGAGCAGACAAACACAAACATACATTTAAAGCAGACATTGAAAAAACAGGCAGAAAGCAGCTTGTGGAAAATGCAGGATGGGGACACAACAACAAAAATAAAGAAAAAAAAAAAACATGCACAAAACAACTCACATGCAAAGAAAATAAATGACAGGCCGAATGTGGCAAAAGGACGAAAACAATAACACATTGGGCACGAACAACCAAAATCACAAACAGACAGTCATAAGGACAGACAGACAGACAGATACACAGAGAGAAAGACAACACATTAGCTAGAAAGCCAATAGGGAGCCACTATGTAGGGGGAATCCACTGTGACACACACACATATACACCTTATCTCATTTGAAAACTGATATATGTGTCAGAGAAACAATAATACTGATGAACACTACAATTAAATTCTACTGGCTATTTAACTGCGATACCTTCAGACAAAGTGTTAGCCTATTTTCTATGCCGGTGATAATATCTCTTATGTCACACTGTCATCACGTCTCTTCCAATCACTGCCCGAATTTCACTTCATTTTAGTCGTGTAAAGCAACAAAGATTATCACTTGTATTGGGGCTGTCAGTTTTCGCAGACAAACAGAGAAAAGCCGACTGTACAGTACGTCCTGCGAGTCTATTGAGGAGGCTTTGATATTTATTCATAAGTTACAATCCAGTCAGTGAAGCCTTGGTATGAATTCTTAGTAGACTTCCTTTCCTATTAACGGTGACGCTCAATGATTTAAAATAAAAAACAATGTATAAAGGCACATTGATAAACCTCACACGCAAACGCATTAAAAACTGTGTAATTAGGTTGAAAGAAAGGAAATGAGTGAACGTATAGAACATTAGAAGCGTTAAACAGCTTCACATGAAAACAGCCGCAGACAAATTCATGGGCTGTGAAATGAGGTGGTAATAAATTGATCTGCAATGTGAGTGTGAGTGTTGAAGAGAAAAGGTATGTTAAAAGAGTTTAATGTTGCACACGTTGAGTATTGGAAACAAGAAAAAACACTAAATGTGTAATATATAAAACAACAGATTCAAAGGATTTAAAAAGACTCTGAGCACCTCAGTGGCCAAGCTCATGCCATGTATGCAACGTCACCAGTTCACTTCCAGCCTTAGGACCTCTGTTGAATGTCATAGCCCTCTCTCCGTCTCCCCCATATCTACACTGTCCTCTGTCAAAGGCAAAATGCCAAAAACATAATCTTTAAAAACTAGAATTACCCCTCGTGGTCACACTGCAGATACAGTTTACATCCATGTCCGTGAAGACTTGTATGTAGCCATGACAGTTATCAACGCTTCAAACAGGAATCTTGCTGCAAAGAAGCTGCAAATTCTTCAAAGATCTCATCATTGACCACATAGTTTCATCATTTTAGCAGTTACAAACTAAATTTGACACACCACATACTCATTTCTTTCAGGTACTTAAAAGGTATGTAACTTTGTTGAACAAAACACTGCATCCTTCACTAATCTACCAATCAGTTCACCAACTGACAGGGTTGCTGTTTCGGAAGAGTCATGGACAAAAGCCCAATTAATGGTACATTCTTTGGAGTTTGTGCTCGACATGGACTTATGCAATTTGAAATACTGCACAGACTTAACTTAGCAAAAAATAGGCTCTGTAAAATGTATCCAAATATTAGTCCAGTGTGCGACTGTTGTGGGCAATCACCAGCCTCACTAGCCCATATGGCACTGCCCAAGATTCACAACATATTGACAAAATATTTTTCAGTTGCTATCAGACGTCCTATGGATCCTGACCCACTGACCGCACTCTTTGGTAGTAAAGGTTCTGATCTTGTGTTGACCAACTTCCAATATGCTATGATGTTATTTGTGACCCTACTAGCATGTAGATTAATATTATTAAATTGGAAGCAAACACGAGCCTCTGCCAATTCTGCCCACATGACGGATGTGATGCACCACCTGCATTTGGAAAAGATTTAATTCTCATTAAGAGGGTGTGAAAACAACTTCTACCAGATCTGGCAAACATTTATACACCACTTTAAGGGCGCTTTCAGAGTTGTCTTGCTTTGGTCTGAATCAGGGACTAGTTTTGTTACAAAGGTGCATAATCGGACCAGATCAAATGTCTTGCACGAGAAAACTGCTCTTGATTGGTCAGAATTTCCATTCAGGAAAAATCCAGGAAGTACGCAGGTTGATCTTAGCGCTGGGCATTGTGTACTATATTGCTTGCATTGTTCATATCAGTTAAACCATACAGTTTGAAAACGAGGCGCGGCTCCAACTAGAAAACAATGTTTTGATGCATTGGATGTGCTGAATGTGCATATTAAGGCAGTTCAGGAGGAGGCGCACATTAATAATCCTCCAGGACTGTAACATGCTCATATTTAACCCAAACAATGTGTAATGCGACTGCAGTTGGTTTGGATCGAAGTCGGAACACGTTCTCACCACGAATGACAAACCGCACCAGAGTTCCTTTGTAACCGGATCGAGACCACCTCTTCAATAGCGTCTCGGTCTGGTTGTTTTGGTGCACACCTGAGTGTGATTGCTGTGTTCACACCTGCCCAAACGAACCACACTTAGGGGGCAAAAGAACTTGAGTTTGACTGAACCGAACCAAACAGGGCAAGTGTAAAGACACCCTAACAAAGATGCACTAAGTACTTCCCCTAACTAGGCTAGTTTAAGTGACACAAAACATGGTCAAGCTGACAGCCTTCTAACCCTATACTACTGCCACTGTTTGTTTAACTTCGAAAACTCCAATAAAAACAGTTGGAAAAAGAAAAAAAGCTAGAAATCATAAAGCATAAATGCTTCACGCACATCTCTCCCTCACCAGCTAAGAGGATCTATACAATCAGCACACTTTCAAGATTAGTGTCACCAATTCAGTATCTGACAAATGTCTCCCCTTCTGTTCCTGAGTTATGAAGTTATGGCATTAATGGCCAGAGGAGTGTCTGTGCAGAACATTTTAATGTCGCAGTGAAGTTGCCCTTTTGGATATATGACCTCATCACCTCATAATTTTATTCTATTTGATAGTTTCTGAGCTATGGCCAAAAACATGTTTTTGAGGTCACAGTGACCTAATCAGTTCATTCTTGAGTCCAAGTGGACGTTTTTGCCAAATTAGAGGAAATTCCCTTAAGGCCTTTTTAAGATATTGCATTCACAAGAATGAGATGGACGCCGGGATAACATGGGAAAAGAGGTAAATGAGACCTTTCATCATCTCCCTAAACAACTTATGTTACTATAATAAACACAGCCCAGCGTTTCTGCTGCCCCATTGCCCCGCTGCTCAAGAGACCGGCAGTATAAAAGTGAAATTTCATTATGTGGCTCTCAAGTTTGACTATTAAAAATCAGCAGGCGCTGCTGAGAATGAGCAGTACAAATTAACTGTGGCACCTTCTGGCACCCTAACCCTAAGAGTCAAGAAAGTAACGTAATAAATTATTTGAATTGTAAACATCCAACCATACTTCCCTGTTGTAAGAACACACAAGGCCATGAGTGAGGCCAAAACAAACAAGCATACAAATAATAATGCTATCTGATACTGAGATACTACTTCTGGAGGTCCAATGTAACCATGGTGATGAAGTTAAAATGCTTTGTGATGAGCAACTTCTCTCAAAAACAGCAGTGTTCAGACTTCAGCTGAATTGCACCACATATTGGTACCAATAGGAGATAAAGTAAAGATGTATAGTACAGTAGAAAAGCAGAAGGTTTAACTTCCCATGCTGAACAGGAGATTTCAGGTTTCACCAAAGCTCAGGGTTTGGCTGGTCAAAACATGGCTGCTCAAAAAACAGGAAAGGTACTTGTGTGATTTTTTAGACATCCTTTAAAGAGCACCTTAAACAACTACAAACAGATGCGGGCTGTGCACTGTGAGCTTCTGACCTGAGGGAAAATATCACCGTGCCTCCGGACAATGCTGCCCCTGCGGTCATGCACCTGTAGAGAACACGACCCAATGTCTTTTATCAAAGCTCTGACCTCACCTGCTGTTACTCTGACCATGAAGTCCTGCACATGTTGTTCTTAAGACAGTGTCTCACCAACTCCCACCATGTATAAACTGGCTACTGTTGGGGAAATCACTGAGTGTATTTCAAACACATCTACTACAGGAATGATTTCATGTTGGCTGAGATGTGTTTTACTGTTCAGCAGTTGGGAACTACTATAATTACTTCTTCCCTGCATCCACTGCTTGCTGTTAGCCGTAGGACCTGCCAATGTAAACTATGGTTTTGTCTAAATACCCTGGCATTAATATCCAGTACACTGATATAATGTGATGTCTTAAAAGATATTTGCCAAAATCATCAGTAAACTGAAAGGCAGAGGCATTTTTTGAGTACTTTAATGCACATTACATTACACATTAGCATCCTGATTATGACCGGTTTTGAAATGATCAATTCCTTATTTTGCTTACCTTTTCCACACACAAATTTTAAGTGCAGACCAGTGTGAGCTTCAATGTAAATCCATCAAAATTAAAGCAACTCTTCTCAAGAATACCATCCTTTATTCACCAAATCTTTTCTTCTATCTTCTCAACATCTGGGTGGTGCCTGAGGCTGTTTCCAGTTTCCTTGCGTACAAAACACTTAACTGTCATGTGCTCGATATATCAATATAAATACCATGAATACAAAACTCTTCTGTCATCTTTTGTTGTGTTAGAAATAGTGATGTCGGGTTGATTTGGTGGGGTCAGGGCTATGGAATATTCTTAAATCAGCCATATTTTCTCACTACATCTTCACTTTTCTAACACTCAGTTGCAGGTAAACTACAGGTTATACACTTCTTTCACAAAAATGTGAAATTATCAGTTATTGACCATGAGAGGCAGGTAATTATCAATTAGCCTATCAGTTGAAAACGTCCATATCTGTGCATGCCTGACAGCAATGTGTTTAATTTCATGGTTTTTGATGTGTCCCATTTCTGTGTTCCCATTTATGATGCCACATGTTGCAAGGAGGTGAAAGCCTGACAACTGGTAGGATGGAGGAGAAGCTGAGTATCACTTGTAGCTCTTGTCTTCCATTACTGGTGATGAGAGAAGCCAAATCCAGCAGGCCGTGTTAGAATATAGCATTTGTTCAGTTGGCCAAAACCAAAGAGGCTTCATCCTCAAATACTGAGTCTGTATTTAAAATGATACAAAGTTAAAGACAGTGATTAGAAACCTGTGTAACATGATGTTATGTACACTATATACAGGGAAATAAAGGTTATTCTAACCTATATTTCCAATGTGAATAAATGTTGCAAAACTAACTGCATTTTGATCATTTCCCATAATGGGGCGGAAATTAAAAACATCTTACCAGCCTCTAAACGATATGATGTGGGAGGATAATAATTGTATGGAACACTGTGAACATTTTAAGATATTACAAGTGACTTCACACCGAGCACAAGGTAAACTATGCCCAAAACTGTCATCACTATTTTGTTGTGGGATTGACTTCTAAAGAGCATTACAGCCTCCGTCAAGCCTCTGGCACAATTTTAAGTGCCAATCAAGCAGCAACCTCTGAGGCTGAAAAATGAAGCCAATGCAGAAGTGCCAAAAACTGCAGTTTTCTTGAATGGCCAATTGAGGCTGGCTCCAGAAGCGAGTCGGTCCCTAAAGACACCCATGTTAAAGTGCCAAACAGCAGAAATAAACATGTTTACAGCCTGGCACAAAGACAGTTTTGGTCTCTATAACTAATTTCAATGTTCATAACAACTGTACAGGGGGTGAATTTTTATATAACCCACCCATAATTCTTTTTATTAATGCTTAAAGTTATGCATATTTGAGGGCAAGGTCGCTTGACAGGCTGTGTGCGAGGCATTGTTACAGTCTGTGAGTCAGATCCACCCCACAGCTCCAACCTCTCTTAACAATATGGTCACTTCTGGCTTCAAACTGGGACCACAAACCAATGGGTGATGCCACAGTTGCTGCATAGATTATTTTGTATAGTCTAAGCTGCCAATCAGTGTAAAAAGCCAAGTTAGGCAGATCTGGTTGCTTCTAGAAGTGGACAGAATTACATAGTTTTTAGGCTACTCCTGACTCCAAACATGTCATTAACAGTCTAGACTACTCAATATGCATAAATGTATGTGTATGTGTTTGTGTTCAAGCCTGCTGTTTGTCATTTTGTGTTTCATGATCACATTGGGACAATGACCACCAGAAACAGCAACACAGAAAAGATAATTGAAGTATGAGGTGATGATTTGTACTCTTCACCACACACTAACACCTTCAAAAACAATTCAGCGACAAAAGCAACATTACATAATGCCAAGTTCCATGTCTGATCCTGAGTGCACGATAAAAAGTCAGACTCCACAGGAAATGGAAACTCGACAGCTGAAGTTTAGGTTCCAGGCCCACAAATCACTTAGTGATTGTTTGTTAAATTATTCAAATGAAAACATTGGCAGCTGGTGTCTCTGCCACTCATCAGAAGGAGCAACACAGCCAGGAAACATCAGAACGATGAGTGATTTTGGTGCTAAAAAATGGTGCTTCAATCACAAACTATGATTACACAAGTTGAAGTTAGTTCCATCTACGTGGCTTCTATTTTAAGAGAGCAGGTTTAGCTCCATCACGACCTGAAGGTATGGCAAAAAGAGTTTCAAAACTTATCAAAACCCCCAAAAGAAACTTCTCAAACTGCTCATACATCACTTTATTGCGTACGTTCGATTTGTTCCAAACGATCCTCCCTTCACAAAAGCTAAATTTACCATTTCAAGAGGGGCTTCGGAGCTTTGAGGAGGCAATGGTGCAAAACATAAGTACTGTATTCAGTTCTGAAATCTATTGTGACTGTTGGCAATCTGCGCCAACTCAAGTAGCCGTTCTTTACAGGAGCAAGCTGCTAACTTTTGGAGCCACTTATCAAGCCTAGAAGAGGTATTTATCGACAGATTTTTGGCATCATATTCCTTTAAGACTAAGACTGTTGGCGCAAACCAGTTTGTAAATTACTAGGCAGGCTTCACAGCGTCATATAGAGATTTTTTCATGGCATGGTGAAAAAAATCACATTAAAACAAATTTGGAAACTATTTTTTGAGATAAGAAGATCTATAGGTTGCAGGTAGGGCTGCTATGCTGTATACTCAGGTATACGGGGTATACCCACTTCTTTTTCTATCCAGTTACAGTATACCCACCTATCAGCTAAAAAGCCATTGTAATATATAGGAGAGTATGCCCACTTCCTCATCGGTAACCTACCTATCTACCCAGTAGTACACCCACCTCATCAATTACCACTACACCACTGGGTACAGATAACAATTTACACGATCGATTAATCTGCTGGTTATTTTCTGATTAATCAATTAATTGTCAGTTCCATAAAGGAGAGAAATGTTCATCATAGTTTCCCAAGATGATGTCTTTGCATTGCTTGTTTGGTCAAAAACCCAAAGATACTCAGTTTGTAATCATATAAAACAGGGATGCACCGATTTATCAGCCGCACATTGGTATCGGCTGATACTTGCCTTGTTGTCTGCCACTGGCCTATTAGCACATAAGATGACATTCACCGATGGCAGTAGCCGATGTTTCCATTGTGTCACATCAATTTCGCACAGGTTAAAATGCGGGCTCGAAACTAACATCATTCCTTCATCCCGGGGACAACAATAAACATCAGCATCACAACAAAAGCATTCAGTAAACTTACTCTAGACATGTCAGGAGACGCACCCCATTGTTTCCTTGATAATGCTACTTTGTGAACAACAAATACATGTTAACATTGACAGGAGGAGAGCTAGCTGACACAGGCAGCTGGCGGCTGGAACCAAGTACTCACACGTTACAATATGAATCTTGTAAACTGTAGTGTTTGTTGAGAAACTTGAGAAAATAGTTGACTGACACACAAACGGGGGAATACATCACAGCAAACACAAAATAACAACAAAAAACATCGGTATCAGTATCAGCTCAGAATTTTACATCCCTAATATAAAACAGAGAGAGGCAGTAGATCACATTGGAGGAGCTGGAAATAGAGAACATTTGGCTTTTTCTCTTGATAACAGACTATCATCAATCAAATTGCCAGTTAATTTTCCACCAATCAAATAATAATCTAAGTCTTAAATGCAGGAAACAGTTATGGACAATCTGGACATCGTCTCAGTGTTGGCAGGATATGTAAGTTCTGTTTCAGCTCTGGTGCAGGCCGTCAAATCCAAATGTATTCAAGAGTAAAACACATGCGGAGCACACAGGAGATCTGGTGGCTTAAAAACATCTGTAACACAGGACGCCCCCGCTGACCTGCACACAAACACCACCTCTTTTATCGTCCATCGAAGCTACAGCGGGTATCTGTACCAGTCAATCCCTCGTGGAGATGGAGAGGGACACGCTGTTGACATTCTTTGGATAAAAATACAAAGACTACAAAGCCACAGCCACAAACTGCACCTCTATATGTGCAGGCATCTGTGACTCAGTGCATGTGCAGATCAAGTTAGGACTGGAGTCTTGGATGGAAAATATTAGCCGAAAAATGTTGAAATGAGCAACAATTGGGACATCTGCTCTACAGGCGTCTTCGTTTTCACCAAGAACATCTGTGGCAGATCTAATGCAAGGTCAGGATCGCTCTAACACATAGAAAATCCATCCCCACCTCTCTGAATCTTGATCTGTCGGCCTGCCTGTACTTGTCTCTCTCCCTCGACTCCATCTGTATCTCTATCTCTATCGATCCCTCCGTTTTTGTCTTTTTGTGCCTTGTCTTCCCACCTTGCTGCCCGCTGACTACTGTATTTCTTCACATCTATTGGCTTTATGCCCATCTGTCCTTTGGTCTCTCTCACTACTTTGCTCCCAGTTTCTCTATCTCCATTTCCATGTGCCTCTGTCTGTCTTCGGATACCGCCTCCACCCAAATCAATTACCTCAAACCCCATCTAATACTCTTACACACTCACGCACACACTCGCACACTCTGTAATGGATCTCTTACACTAAGCTGAGAGCCTAATCTGGTTTTAACCCGCTAAGTACGCTACCTAACATTAGGCATTACTAGGAGATGGAGAGAATATGGTTTGGGCTTTATGCTAAAGCTCTCTCTCTTTCTGTTGCCTCTAATGACACAGTGCCGCCCGACAAGCGGGGGCTGACGTCAAATCCTGCTCAATACTTTCTCCAGCAGTGAAAGGGAGAACTCTAGGATGCTTAAATAGCTTACAAAATAATCTTATAATTCACAGCCTGGCATTCATCGAGTGGGCTTTCAAGTGAACTTTGTCAAAAAAGAAAGAAAAAGAAAAAAACTTGAAAAAAAAAAAAATCACAAAAGCGCGTACATCTTAATTATGGGTCTCTGGTTCTGAATATGTCGATTACGCTGCATGTTCCTGTGAGGAGCGTGTAGGGGCACAGGAAAAGAAAAAAAAAAAAAATCATCCGCTGAAATCACCTCGAAGGCTGCAATTCTGCTGCCACACTCCCTGTTGAAGGAGCTAATTAAAAACAGGGGAGTTACGAACGCCGCGGCGGACCCCGTGAAACTCGAGGGGCTGGTCCTCGTGCTGTGTGGAAGGTGGTCCTGCTGTTTCATCTCGGCCCCGAGGCCTAGATGAAAGTCTCAGGTGGAGAGAGGAGTCTCTCGGAAATAAACAACTCGGTAAGCTGACAGGGGAAAACGCTCCGGCATCTAAGTTCAATCCACATGTGACTGCTCTCTTGATGACTTCAAAAATGCTTAGTAAAAATTGTGGACAATTTTCATTGAATAATACAATTCAACTGTATTTTCCCCCACCTACAATTAGATAATCAACGAACTGTACTGTTTTAGCCATGCTGGTGGTATGGCTCTAATGATGGCAATATCTGTTGGTCTACTGCTCCACCACTTTGGTCCAGACTGACAGGCCCATATACTGTAGCCTACATAGAGAATAACAAATTAAAGCACATGGTCAAAGTGCTTGAGCCCCACTACAATGTGCCTGTATGTGTGCATTTTAATCAGTCTGTGCCTGTCCCGAATCAGTGAGCGCAAGCTGCAGTTCTGTTGAATGTCTTCAGTGCTACAGGAAGAATTACGACCAATGAGCCCCCCACAGTTGCTTATATTTAACCCTTTGAACTGTAATAGAAATGCTCCGTAAGTGCCTACATGGGTATTTCTTAAAGTATTTCCAAATGTCTCATATTCCTAAAAAAAAAAAAAAAAGAAAAATTAATCACAATTTTTTTTTTTTTTAACAAAAGATTACAAAATAAACACACAAAACATTTTGATGCAAAAGATTTCTAGATGTAGTAACATTAATAAGCAAGTTTTTTTGAACAATGTACTTTTTTTTTTTTTTAATTGATTCATCATTCATTCCACTAGCGCCAATGCGCATTTTTGCGGACTTTTGCACCACATGTAACGCATAATGACAGCATCACAAGTATACAATGTGATGACACAAAAGACAGCAGCCTTAGCATTCAGCTACAAAATTAATGAATGTTCTAGCTATTATGGTAAGGGATGCATAATATATATCAGGCCGATAAATTATCCACCGATAATTTTTATAATCATGCATTATTTCGATAATTAATTATTAAAGCTGATAAATAGCTACGATACTACGAAGCCAGACTGCTTTCATTGACCTGACAAGGGCAGCATCTACACACGCGACACAGTGGGTGGTGGTACATGTACCTTTAAATTTGGTTTGTGAGCCGCAAATAAACACAGAGAAGAAGATGAACAACTGTAGCTTGCTGTCTAGGGGGCTAAATATGTCGCGGTGTGGACTTTTTTTTTTACAGTTCCAGAGGAAGACAACAGGACTGCTCTGAGGGTCTGATCTCCGACCACCCACCACAGGTTAGACACAACGCCGACGGACCGTCTCCAAAGTGTTAGCACACGCTAATTAGCAGCAGCAGCTTACATCCAACACCAAGCTTTTAAAAGGCTTGACTCTGAAGCCTTAGCTTCAGACAGAAGCAGACAGACGACAAGACAGAAGCGTTAGCTTTATGATGCAAAAAGATTGAATGCTCTTATCTATTGTGATTCCTATTTTAGGTCGATTTAAACAGGACTGTGCAAACAACAATCTCCTGATTTTTAAGTTCAATTACTGCATGATATTTCCAAGGTCAATAGGTAACCATGTTAAATAATTGTGATCTCTATATTGGACAAAAAAATCGTGATTATGATTTCTGTCATAATCGAGCAGCCCTATTATAAGTGGAACATGTCCCTCTCACTTTTACAGTTGCAGTTTGATCCATTTGAGAATTTTTCCCATCAACCTCCATCCCGTATAACGAGAACATGGCACAAATTATGACTGTAAATATTACAGCTACTAATTGTTAGCATGCTAGCATGTTGACACAAAGCACCACTAAGTGCAGCTTTACAGAGCCACGACAGCTTTGGATTGTTATAATAATATCTTCAATTTGTTGCACGTTTCTTCTGATATTAATTAACATAGCTGGACCCTGGTTTTTACATTTGGTAGACCAAGGATCAAAATGAATTACACTATGTTCAGCAATTCTCGGTCTCTTTAAATATAACCTTGATCGACAGCTAATGTCTTTTTTGTTTGTTTGTTTGTTTGTTTATCATCTGAAAGCACTCACTTTGAAAACACGGGTTATTTTATCCCTTATATTCAAAATTATGATTCAAGGGCAACATTACAGAGCAATCTGGAGAAATTCAACAACAACCAGCCTGGAAGTCATCTATTTACTTTTTATGATCCCTTCATACCTTGAAGGCCATCAAGTGAGGAAATTATAATTTTATCCATTTCACCGACCCTTCTTCAATGCTTAAGGTGAAAAGTTGCTTGAGTAATGATGTTGAAGATTTCAATTTGCTTAAGAGATGAAAGGCAGATAAGAGGAAGCCAGGGAGCCGAGAACGGTGTTTAGAAATTACATCATCATTGCAATTTCAACCTGAACTACAGGTAATATTTTGTGTGTGTGTGTGTGTGTGTGTGTGCCGGGGCTGACAGGCCAGGAGGATGAGCTCTGTACGGATGTGTTGCTCTTTCCTTATCAATCTCACACACAGATTACACACACCAGTAAGAGCACTGGATCTCCTCTGAATCATCCTAACAATAAAGCCCCCCAGGGATGTTCTTGACTTC
Organism: Epinephelus moara; assembly: GCF_006386435.1. Lineage (NCBI taxonomy): Eukaryota > Metazoa > Chordata > Actinopteri > Perciformes > Serranidae > Epinephelus > Epinephelus moara. Next base: position 25,328,173 of record NC_065515.1, read on the forward strand.
GAACTACAAAGTGTATAAATCCTCAGATCACAGCGAACATCATCTCTGAGATGAAGGAGCACAGCTTTGCTCTGAGGGCTACCCAAACATTTGCATTGTCTTAAAGGCATACGTTACAAGAGGGAAGATTTCATAAATAAAAGGACAAGAACGGAAGAATGAGAAGTGGCTCAAACACACTGAAACAGCTAAGACACAGCCATGACTGTGTTAGTTATGTAGCACCAATAAGCCCTCATCCTCCTTTGCGTCCCTGTGGCTTTATATTCCTCCCTGCCGCTTCGCTACAGCATCTACATGAGTAAACACTTCAGACGAGCTGTATCCTCCTCTCTCATCCTCTCCTCTCCTCTCTCTCCAGCGGTCCTCTCATCCTCAGAGCCCTTTGTCTTCCAACACGTCGGCCCTCCCACACTCTCCTCTCTATCATCACCACCTCCTCTCAATTCTGTTTGCTTTTTTTCTCGTCTCTCTCGCTGTTTGCATCCACCAGTCCTCCCCACAGTCCTGCAGCCGTTTCCACTGTAGCCTTTCAGGGGGCATTGGGGCTTAAATATTTGTGGGTTCAACAGATTTAAATTATTATAAAATATGCATGGATTGTGCATTTCAGAAGCACAGCATGTAGCACTTTGAATGAATATCATTGCCACATTTTATTTTGACGAGCAGTGGAATACCAGTCCAGTCTAGGTCACCCAGTTTTCTATTATCTCAACTTGTCTCAGTGTCATGGGTGTTTAGATTTGGACTTTTCTGGACCCACCTTTCACAATCGTTGATCTTGATCAAGTCCAGTTGGCTTTTGTTTGCTTTTAGGCTTCCCTTTTCAGCATTTGCGGCTGCTCGTATAACACTATTGTGGCTGCTTTGCTGACAGTCAGCTGCCACTTCCCTATTAAAACACATAATTCTTTTTTATCACATTCACTGTTATTTAAAAGAATAATCCTAATTACTCCTCTTCTCATGATTTGCAATGACGATTTCAGCCACTAATGCATTATTTGGGCAAATTCATGTTGTTTCATGTTCTGATCGCATTTAAAACTTTTGCAAAAATTAATAACTGTAGAGAGCTATTTAGGTTTTTGGTGAACAGCCTCATTTAAAGGGACCTATCATGCTCATTTTCAGGTTCATACTTGTATTTTGGGTTTCTACTTGAACATATTTACATGCTTTAATGTTAAAAAAACACTTTGTTTTCCTCATACTGTCTGCACTGGAACACCTGTATTCAGCGTCTGCCTGTGACACATCTCAGCACCTGTCTCTTTAAACTCCCCCCCTCATAAAGCCCAGTCTGCTCTGATTGGTCAGCGTTTTTGGGACTTTCATATCTCAGAGTCTCTGCACCCCCACTGCAGCCAGGAGAACGACTGTATAAGAGAATAGATGTACTTTCCACTGTGAAAAATCAACAATAAAAGCTTCTAAACCGAAATCTCTACATCACATGTTCCAGCAGGAAAATTACGTGATAGCAAGGAGAATTTAGAAACATCAGCTACCATGACTATAGGTTTCCCAGATGTTAGCATGTAGCTACATGTAGCAGTCAGTGTTGGGCAGTAATACGTTCCAGTAATAATATTACTTTTTCCAGTAATGAGTAGTGCAAGTGATTACTAATGAAATTTCAGTAAAAATATCACAATTACTCCAAAACCAAACAACTCGTTACAACGTTACTTTTGTTATCACATCAGCAGACTCATTATCATAATGGTCGTGCTCCTCTTGTCAAGAGGAAAGATAATAAGAACACTGTTGCTGCAGGTAGTCGGACTAAAACTCTTTCCACTGCACTCCACGGTCTGAAATAACTCGGCTACTATGACTGACAACACAACAACGTGAAGCTCCAGAAAATACCTACCAAAGGTGAGATCTCCTTGGCCGTGGAGGTCGGCTGTAGCCCTGCACTGGCTTAACAATCAAAACTGGATTTTAATCGTGGACAGCTGTGCTACGAAGACGTGTTGAAGCTTGTGGCTCGATATGGTGGATGTAATGTTGCTCCATGAGTGACTCTCTCTTTCGTGCAGAAAACACCAGTCACAGGCAACAGAACGCCCCCAGGTCAATAGAAGCTAACTAGCATTAGCAATTACCCTGACACTCACACAGAGGCACACATCTTAATTTTGGGGTGTAACGGAGAAGTAATATAACGAGTAGTGTCACGAATTACTGTTGGCAGGGAGTAATAAGTACAGTAATGTTATTACTTTTGAAAAGAGTAATGAGTAATACATTACATTTTTAGAGTAACGAGCTCAACACTGGTAGCAGTGCAGGCAATGTATTGTAAAAACTTGCAGTAGCATGACTGGAGCAGATGATAATACAAAGAAACCCACTACGACCTGACGTCAGCTTGTCTCAAGAGTAGAGAAAGGTGTTTGAAACAGAGGATGGTCTAAACTACTCTAGCTTTGACTTGTCTTGCACTCACCTTTATAAAATAAATAAATTCCTTTTCAGCTAATGTAACACTGTATGCCACTGGGTTGGGTTTGATCACAAGAGGAGGGCTTCATTCTTCCAACATTAAAGACAGAAGTTCTCCAAGTCTTCACCAAATGGCTAATTCTCAAAGAACAGAAACTCTCAAACCTGACATCAAACTGGCAAATGCTAAATAAAAAAATCTTCACATACTTGAAGCTCCACTCTCCATGGAAAACCACAACCTTAGTGAACAATACTATATTTATATTTAACTGTATTTTTATGCTTCGACCCTAACCCAATGGAAGCTGTACTCTGCTTGGACGTGGCCTGAATTTGTTGAGCTAACCTGAAAATTTCTAAGGGAATAATTGTGGATGGAGCAAAGTTTCTCACACACACACACACACTCGACACCTGAGTGTCAGAATCAGATTTTGTGCAGGGACCTCTTAACATCACCACACACCAGCGGGACTTGAAATGTAACAAGTGTGGAGCAAGAACTATCCTGAAATTTGAATTTAAAATTAACACAGTCGTTTCCACAGAATGTAACATTACATTTACAACTTGCTACTTTGCAAAGGAGGATATTAATATTTAGAAGTATTGGCTAAAAATTCAAACATTTCAGGCAAAATTTGCAAGATCTCTTCTTGTGTGTGCTGTTTTTTTGTTATCAGTGTTAGTGGTAGTATCTACATATTATAGTGACGTATATGGAGGTTGGCGGGTGGGTGTTTGATGTATAGATGGAGAGAGAGATGGAGAAATTAAGGGATGGAGGGATGAGATGCATAAGAGGCAGTTACTGAGTGGATCCAACACTCGGCGTCTCTTCAACCAGCCGCCCACTCACCCGCCCACAGCTGCATTGTTCACTCAGCCGCTCTGTCCCTCTTTGAAACGTTTCACTCTAAAAATGGATGCATGATTTAACAAATCCACAAATGTAATGTTGTGTGTTTTAACACACTTTAGTAGTTTACATATGTACATCCCTATTTCTGGTGAAAACAGAAAAAGGTACATTATGGTGCTTTCTAATTGTGATTTAAATCTGAATTTAAACAAATAAGATCAAAACAAGTACAGCAATCGCACAGTAAATAATAGTGCTAATGTGTTTTTAATTGTGTGACTGATTCCACCCCTGCCGGCTATTGTATCAACAATTCATCACCTATTGATCCTTCCAGTAGATCACTCCATCTCTCGCATTTTTCTCTCTCAGTCCTGCCCGCCTTCTGTCCGTTTCCCTTTTTATCGTTAGTCATACAATGTGTCATTTTAAGCCAATCCTAACCTTCATCCTACATCCATCAACCGAGCTCTTCAACATCCTACCACCACCCATCCTGCAGATGGTTTGCACTTCTCTCTTTCCTTTTTCTCCAGTCCTTTCTGCCCTGTCTTCCTCCTCATCCTCCTCAGTCTTGTATTGCATTTTAACTTTGACTTAGGCCCAATCCCAGTACCCCCCCCCTTGTCCACTACCCGTTAGCCCTTGGGCCTACCCCTCGCCCTTGCCCTTTCCCTCTTTCCCTAGGAATTGGGACACCACTCACTACGTCACCGCGTCGGTTTCGCATACGTAACTATTTTAAATAGGAAGCTGCAAGCTATCTACATTTCCAACCGGCATCTACAATGGAGTCTCCAGTTGAGTTCATCCTACCGATCGCGTTTGCTGTATTCATCATGCTTAGTTTGATGAACGACAGACAACAGGGGAATTCTTCTGACTTTTTCTGACTTTTTATACACTTAACGATTGTTTAATTAATTGAGAAAATGGTAAATTAATCGATAATGATGTAATTTAATGTAATTCTCACACACATTAGTGATAGCCTGCACCTGTGAAAATGTCTAACTCTAGACTGAATAAACACTCACATGCACACCAGTGAAACCAGACAGTTCTGCTCTCAAGTAACGGAATACACTACAAAAGTTGATAATTTCAAGATTGAAAAAAAAAAAGATTGCTTTTTCCTCCTTAAATTAAAATAATAAAAGTATCTAAACAAATGCAATAGAAGGAATGCTTTAATACATTAAAGCTTATTCAGTATCTCACTCTCCAAATCGCTTTCTTTCTGTGCACACACAAACAAGGAGACACTGCAAATATGCATATTCAAAACGGCACCATGACAATACCTCAGGGAGGCACAACTTCCTCTTTCGATTCACTCTGAAGACTTAAGACCAGCTGTGTGTGTGTGTGTGTGTGTGTGTGTGTGTGTGTGTGTGTGTGTGTGTGTGTGTGTGTGTCTGTGGTCAGCTGTTTATCATCAGCTCGTCTTATCTTGTGTGTGCATTTGTGAGCTCCTTAAAGATAGAAAACAAGGTTGAGAGCCCTGATAACACTGTGACCAGATGTATCAGACACTGACATTATGTGAACATGTGTATCTGTGTGTGTCCACTCTTCACTTCTACAAAAGCTTTCAACCAAAGTGTGAGTGAGACCCCGTGTCTCTGTGTGTGTGTGTGTTTATGACATGCCTGTATGATGTGCACTGGTGTGAACCGCAGATAAGACAAACACCTCTGACACAAACTGGTGACTGGAGAGAGAAACTTGAGGGTTAATGCACAGTAAGTGATCGTGACTTAATGAGACATCTGCATATTTTTCCATATTTCAGAGATGCCTGCATTGTTCTAAAAGACAGTTTTTTTCCTGATTGTCGACGGGGAGCTTAAAGATGGTTATCTGACGCAGCTGGTTTGAAGTTATTTACATGATTTCTACAGCAGTAACTCCACTTTTTACTTACACTTCCCAAAGTAACCATACATGCACTTCTGTAGGTCTAAGCTGGAGCTGCTCTTGGTAGCATGAAGATAAAGACACCACAATTATTCTTGAGAATCACATACAGTCACTGCTTACATTACTCGGTGTTTAATAAATGTACAATACACCTCTGTGCATATAAATATTCATTACTTCTCATTACACATTAACATTTATTACATACCTGTTTATATTGTTTACATTCAGTTCATTCATTTGCAATGCTGTCTACACAAATTTATGACCCTATTTATGTTCATATTTTGGCTCTATATTTTCACTCGCGCTATTTTATGTCTCAGATCCAGACTTTGTTTTTACTTGCACGACTTTCTTTTTTATAGTTATTTAATGAGCATTGTTGGAGGCTGCCTGAGGCATAAGATTTTAATTGCCAGTGACTGCTTCTCTGTAATTGTTGTGCACATGATAAGAATAAAGAACTTGAACTTGCTGACCACAATGCAAAGCCCAAGCTTTGGCAGGGTAATATAACATGAGTAAGACTCTGTAAAATAGTAAGAGGCAATAATGGACTCTGAGAAAACTACTTATGAAATCATAACCCATTACTGCATGTGACCCCCTGCCAATGGAATAAGAGAGGAACTGTGAATTGGCCACAACAGCTTATTTGGTGGGAGGCCTTTTTTTTTTTTTTTTTTTTTAAATTGTCACCCACCAGTGAACCCTCCAGCTGGCGCCGGGTGTTGTTGCTTATCGTAGATTACCGTTCAGTCAGTCACCTGTCATTTCTTCCTAATACCACTGCCTCCTGCAGAGTGCTATGAAAGCACTCAAATTATGCAGTTGCAAGGCAGATCAAAGAAGGAACCAACCTTCAGTGCTCACTGTATGTATGCTAGGCTAGTGTCTTTTGGCAGTTACAAGCTACAGAGTCTTCACAGGTCATAAAAATCCCCCCAACCTCAAACCACCGGAACAATCAATATTATTATACATTTTTTTTCTTACTTCTACATTAGCAAATTGCCACAGCAGTACAAATATAGCACATGTGGATTAACCTCCTGAGACCTGAACTTTTGTTTGGTATGCATTTTTAATTTCTCCTAGCTATTTAGGATCAGTAGGACCTGATAAGTATAAAAACCTAAATATTGTCAACGCAATACCAAAGTCCCAATATCTCCAAACATGATGCTAATTAAGTCCCAATGTCTTCAAACGAGACAACAATACACTCCCAATGTCCTCAATAAAGTCCCAATGTCTTCAAACAAGTACTTCCTAATTAACAGTGCCTTAGCTTGTTACTGTTGCTAAAATTGGTCAAATTTGTTGCCATATCAAACTACAAACATTATTAATCATAAATAAAAAAGTTTCAACCTTAAAATGAGATCAGGTTTTGGACCTTGGCCACTTTCGTCTTGGGATCGGCTGCAGACTGACTTGGCAGAGATGGCTACCATCTTGTTTTTACATGGATTAGTGTATTGTGCTCTTACTGTCACTAGATGACACAAAAAGCATCCACAAATGGGGACAACAGGTCTAAGTTAAGTAGAATGAAGTATAAGGTCAAGTAAACCCAAAATGTGATGTTCTCATATGAGGACACAAGGTCTCAGGAGGTAAACTAGCTAAGTGGGTGATGACAGACTGATCACCTTGGGTATTGATGAGCTACTTTTGTTTTAAATCATTATTCTGTTGTTGTCGATGTGGAAATGAGTCCTGAGAAAAGATGCTGCAGCGACAGACCACACCAAGTACAAGAAATTTAGGACTGTACCCAACTCTGATTTATGTCAGTCGAATCAGATTTGGCTGTTCGATTTGAGAGTTTGAATGGGGTTCAGCAGGATGTTCAGTGTGACAGCGACATTCACACACTGAAGTTATCAATCTAACACCGCTTAGGATGGATCAGAAATGTGCAATAACATGTTTTTTGCCAACACTAGATACCAAACAAAAGCCAAAGACTGCATGGTATCAAATTGCTGTGAGCTGTAAATTCACCACCTCTATGCAAAGGACAGAAGATAACATTATCTCAGAACCTGATGGAGCAAACCTTTCCTCCTCCGGGCAGATGACTCTGTGTCTGCAGCTGCCTGTACTGAAGTGCAGCGTGAAAGCGAGGAGCGCTCACTCTGCAGGTAAATCAAACATCTCAAGTACACTGCATACTGATTGAAAAAAAAACTGCTCAATTTCAAGGGTCGTAGGGGGGCTCCAACTGATGATCCTAATCTCCAACTCTAAGGGGGGAGCAATCAAGAAAAGGAAATTACTATAAAAATAGCCTATAATAGCTATAGTCCGCAGCCCAGGGGTTGGGAACCACTGCTCTACACAACCATCTGAAAGGAAATATTTTAAAAGAATATCTGGACTGTGGAGGAGTCAATCATAAAAATGTCCCCTGCTTCTAATTAGACTAAGTGCACTGTAATTCATTGAGATGAAGTCTTTTTGCTTGAGTTGTTGCTGCAACTATTACACCACTGTCTGCTTTTGTCAATCTATAATGACAGGACAGTCTGACATTATAATAAAGGTAACTGAAAATATAGTTATGGGCTTGTGGATGTGAAATACAGGAACAATAAGGTCCAGAAAACAAACCCGATGGGCCCCATTACTGACAATCACCTTGTAATGAGGGAACAATAACGCTGGTGAGAACCGGCAAAGCGAAGAGAACCATCATAATCATTATCTTCTTCTTCTTCTCCTTTCTTGGTGTCAAACATGAGGGTTTTTTAACAAGCCAAAGCATGTGCGTGGGGGTACTCATCGCTTCATTAGCTACCCACGGTGCACTTGGCCTAATGAAACTCTGAAGGATTTAAAATAATGAACACACACACGCACACACCAAAACACGAAACATGATGTGACATATTCACATAATCATTCAGGCTGACAGCAAGATGTACAGTACCAGGGCGAGTGTGTGTGTGTCTGTGTGTGCATGTGTTGAGTGTGATCAAAGATAACAGCCGCATCACGTTTGCGTGGCCTATGCTGATTTACATTTAGTGATTCACAGGGAGACAGATGGACAGATGATGACAGGGATAAAAAGAAAAGAGGAGAGGAAGAGAGGGAGCGGAGGGAGAGGAAGAGGAGAGACAGAGAAAGAGAAAGAAGAGGGAGCAGTGACAAGCTGCTGTCCAGGGAAGCAATTAGACGGACTGGGCTGCTGTCACTTACGACGGGAAGATGGAGAACAAAAAGTGAAAAATGGAAAAAGAGCAGTGTTGAGTGTCATAATGGTTCTGTTAGCGAGTGTTGTGTAGTCCTGGGAGAACAACCCCAGACACTCACACATACAGTACACACAAACACATATAAGGCACACGTCTTACTCTATTGACTTACGGGTCAATATTCTCTTTGGAATTTGTTCATGGAAAATTTTCTTTAGCTTCATCTTAACAATGCAAAATCATAGATGTCCACACAAGACTTAAAAGACTATCTAGCTTAATGCTTTTAAATGTCATTCTCATGCTTCTCTTTTTCTGTGTAAAGCACTTTGAATCACCACTGTCTTTAAAATGTGCTATATGAATAAAACAACCTTACATAACCATGAGGGAATGCAGTGTGTGTTTATTATGTTTGACACTAGAATATGGCACCATATTACGCTGTAATAGGGATGTCGATGGTTAACCGTTAATCGGTTAGCTGCCGAGAATATTTTTGACCGGTCATGCATGTTGGCCCATGGGTTGATTTTACTATTCTTCAGTTAACTGCACTGTGCACCAAGCACGTCAGGTGGGAGCTAGGGCTAGTGCTGCCGCTCATTACACGATAACTGCTAGAATCGCCATCCCGACCCAACAGCAGTGCTGTTGTTAATTCATGTAGAAATATAACGCACAGTTTCTGCAACCAACAGGACTCTCATTTTAGTACCATGTCAGGTTACTCACTCTCCAGAACCGCGAGCGTTACCTGAATAAGTAAACACTGACCAAGGGGACCAGACTGGCTAACCCGTATGCTCTCAGTGAGTGGATGAATGATTTGACAGGATTGCTGAAGGAAGGATGGCCGGCTTTGTGGTTGATAACTATGCCAATCTTAGAAAGGAGGACAACACTTGAACTTTTTCCTCCTGTTAGATTTGCTAATTTTAGCTAATGAGCTAAAAAGTTAGCAGTGTGGAGAAATCCAATATTCCTTTTAATACCACCCCAATTTCTGATGAGGTGGACATGATAGCCCTTAATACACATAACATTATTCATCCCTACAACAGTAAATACATTTTCCCTAACCTGATATGAAGTGTGTGCTGCACATACGAGCATTTTTGATGATTGCCTCTGTCCAGTCCTTTCGTGTTATCGCATTTAACCATAATTGTCTTCGTTTTTGTTGTTGGGCAGTGGCGGCTGGTATGCAATAAAATTTAAGTTTTGATCCATGACTCCTTTTATTCTGGCACCCAGTAACAGAACAAGACGACATTTTAAGACTCCTGTGTAACCTACAGACCTGTGGTGACGAGTTGTGTTTTGCCTGCAGCTAATAAAATGACATCATTGAGACGTTGGCCCTAAAGGGATCTATTTTGAGCCACAAACCCCCTTTAGCATTCTTGACTGTGGTAACACTGTCAGCACCGTTGTCAGTGTCAGCACAGCTACTGGTGCCAACATAGTTAACAGTGCTAAAGGGGTTTTATGGTTTACTCACTGGGGTGACCTCAGGGTATATGCAGGAATCTTGAGGTTAATTTCAATACCTTTTTAAGACTTTTTTAAGACCTTCCAAAAAAACCTGAAGACCTCATCGCCACTTCAAGCTGTCGTTAGCAGCAACGCATCTTTAACTTACTCAACAGTTGTAGTTTGCAATTAAATCTATGGAGCACAAACATACAACAGAACTCAGATAAGATGAGAAGGATTTTTTATTTTCTTTTGCTCCTCTGCTTGGCGCCTGGACGTGCGCCGTCACGTGATGTCGCACAGGTACGTGCACGGCCCCGAGTGGCAGTCCGAGTGTGCCTACCTACACATCGTTGTTTGTAATAGTCGCGAGGAGGAAAATAAATTATACATTCATGGATACTTTTGTCAAAGCTTGAATGCCAAGAAAATTTAATACTTCATAAAATCGCGATTAAGACTTTCTAATACTTTTTAAGGGCCTTAATTTTCCGACATTTGATTTATCAACTTTTAATACTTCCTTAATTTTCCGACATTTGATTTATCAACTTTTAATACTTTTTAAGACCCCGCGGACACCCTGGACCTGGGGGGAGACCAAAGGGTGACCAGTGTGTTTTTGCAGCGATGCTGTCCCGCCACTGGGATAGCATTACCAACAGTTACCAAATGAGCTTGCTCTTACCCGATCCGGGTGGTGTGCAGTGCAGAGCGGCTAAGGCTAACATTAGCTTATCAGTGAATACCTGATGGTGGGCACTAGGATTTAGCGTTAACAACAACGTTAACACAGCTAGGCAGCTGTCTGCCAACAAACCCAACAGAAAATAAAATAAAAAGCAAGACATTAAGACCACAAAACAACAACATTTCACTACCTCTAAATGAATAGTGATTTAAAATGCAGTGCTAAAGCTCACTGAGTCAGTGAAGCACTGGACAAAAATGAAAGGCCTTTTGTATTTCACGTTCTTTCCCCCCATTAAAAATTAATTGGTAATTTACCCATTAATGGAATCAAAAATAAATAAATAAATAAATAAATAAATAATTAACCAAAACTTACATACCTACACTTTATTTAAGTAAAGCAACCATGAGTGAGACAGATACAAAGAAGCTGTAAAGTCAACAATGTCAGCTCCAATCAAATTCACTTGGGTGGTAACAAAATGCTTTCCAATGCTTCCAAAATTGTTGTGGATTTTTTTTTTCTCTCTAAATCCTAAAAGTAATCACATGTACAAATGCTGTCATGTGAAGGAAAATTAAATCCAATTGTCATATCTTCTTCAAAGTTTAACAGAAAACTTTCTTTTCAGCAGATTTACACATCAAAGCAAGGAGGGAAGTATCTGTTTACAACTTTTGGGCAGTTTAATGAAACTACAAAAAGATAAATATTCACTTTGAATTAAATCACAGAATTTGAATGACTGCCTTTTTTGCAGAAGCACGGCCCACCAAGATAACGGTGTTAATTCTGCAACAATTTTTTCAAAGTGAATTCTGTTCAAATTATTTTGAACTTGACTTTTTAAAAAAGGGAAGACTATGAGTCCTAAACCATGCTGCATCTTTTCTGTGCTTTGATTACATTCTGCTGTATTGCTGCTTAGTTTTGTGAAGCTTCGCGCCAAATTGTAAACTCAATATATAGGGCTGACTGAAATGGAAAAAATTTAAATATATATATGTATATTTGATAAATAATCATCAGTAATGTGAATATTATAACTAAGTGGGTAAAGGCAAATAATATAACAGGTAGTACAGTTTGGCAAGTTCAGAAATTACAACACTTTGCTGTAATGCAGCTGTTAAAACCAGGAAAAGACAACACTTCTAATCTAATCTAAGACAATACCCCATGTTATATCAAAGTATTGAAATTATATCAAAATATTGGGGGCATCGGTGGCTTAGTGGTAGAGTAGGCGCCCCATGTACAAGGCTGTTGCCGCAGCAGCCCAGGTTCGACTCCAGCCTGTGGCCTTTTGCTGCATGTCACTCCCTCTCTCTCTCTCCCCCTTTCACGCTTGTCTGTCCTGTCCATTAAAGCCTAAAAATGCCCCAAAAAAATATCTTAAAAAAAGAAAAAAAAGAAATTATATCAAAATATTGCCATGGCCTGATGACCGTGTCGAGGGAAGTGCGGTCTTTCAAAATCTCTGCAATGAAAAGTGATTTTAAGGAATTCATGAGCCAAAGTCAGAGTAGTTGAGAAAATACTTGTCCTTGCATATGTGGAACCTGTTCCAATTCAGACTCCTCATTCAACACCAAACCTTAGCGATGCTGCATGTAATGAGCTTAATGTTTTTCCAGACATTTGCAGAAACCCTAAGGCAGTGAAGCACAGCCATTTCTCCGAACGTCAACTTCCACGTTGTGCTTCTAAACTAAATGCAGCCTTCCAGACATCACAAACAGCAAACAGCAAAGCTAATCAACTCTCCATTCTGCTGGGCCATTACCAGAAAAAAAAAACACACAAACCAACAGCAACTCAAAGACAGAGACATTTATCTTTTTTCAGAGGGATGAAAAAAAATTCAAGCAAGAGGATAACTTATTGACATAAACACAAAAAGAAAAAAAGATGTCAGTAAAAGAAAAGAAAAGAAAAGAAAAGAAAGAAGAACAGCTTAATTAGTGTTTAATGGTAAAGTCATGATGAAAACAGTGCAAGTGATGGATGGTGTTACTTCTCTGTGATACTCTGCTGCAGGACAACTGAACCCACACTTGTCCCTCAGCCTGTGCATTTCATCCACACCATCACACAGGCACATATACACACACAAAGCAGCAGGCCAATGAGCTTTGTGCCAGCATGTGTTGTCTTCATTACTGGACAGTGCAGCGACAAACACAAAGGCATCCAGTGAAAGGCTGGGATTCCCAGGATAAACCCCGCCATTGTATTCCCAGATCCCTGGTTCCGCAGCACTGCCGAATTAGTACACATACCTCTGGACTTGTGCTGCGCCTGGGACTGGTGGCGTCATGTGGAAGCGGCTGGGTCACTACGGCTTGTTGGCTGGCTTGCTAACCGGATGGATAGATGGATGGTTGGATGGACTGATGATTGCAGATTCCTAACAGGCTGGCAGACAGCTTCATCTGCCCGTCTGTGGGTACATATGTAAATGTGCGCATCTGTGTGCCTGTCGAGCTGCCTGTCTGCCTCTCTGGCTGAGGTTTCCAGAGCCGAGTTAAATCTTAGCAGCAGAGACCTAAAAACCAAAACAAGCCTCCTCCATATTCAGTACTTGAAAAGTAAAGTTTGCCCAAAAAGTCAACTGTCTTTCTGACCTGCATTTTAAATTGTTTTTAGATCTCTGACTTTTGCTCTTAAGAGAATAATTATTGTGAAGCTAAACTTCTTTGCTGCTGGTCTGTGATCTCAAATGCGTTGTGGGTATAAATAATAATTGGTTGATTAAAACTGATGACAGGGATCACTGCCTAAGGCTGCAGAGGTGATTGGCAGTGGAAATGGATCATGTAAGATCTGATAATTAGAAATAAATAATTAAAACTCATTAAGCTATGAATTTGCATATGAATTTTGCCTGGCTTGTTCGGATACAACCAAGAGAGATAGTTATTGTATTAAAATCAAACATGGACAGTGGACTGGCCGATTTAATGACAAAAGCCCAGCATCATTTATCAAAGGCCTCTGGCAACAGGTGAGTTGAGACATTTGGGATGTGAGACCCAAAATTTCAATCAAACATCAATACAGCTGGAGTCTGGATGTGGCAATGTTGCAGCCAACACGTAATCAGCTCTGATAATGAGATTTTATCCGGCGCTGGCAATCCCACCACATAGTAATGTGAGCGCGGAGACAGATAATGATGGATGCTTAACTTTTTGAATGCGGGCCATGGGCCAGCTAACAAGCTGCTGGTATAGTGCCTCCAATTTACTAATGGTGAGGAAAGGACATAAGGAAGGAAAGAAGCAAGGGGAGTGGAGATTGAAAGGCTACAGGGAGTACAATGTGGGAAGGAGGCATAGATCAAGCAGACGGTGAGAGGATTAGATACTTTTTGAGGGGATAGTTGGCTATAAAAAAACACATCAGGAGCTCAGGAACAACAGAGGCAGTGGTGTTCTGCTTGTGTGTGGTATGTGTGTGTGTGTGTTTGGAGGGTGAGTGTTTAAGGAAAAATCATCATTAGCCGGGGAGCTGAAGCAACAGCCCGAAGCAAAGCCACAAATGGAGACACGGAGGTACGTACGTACGCACACACACACACAGCGGGACACGCTTAAACACACACATTAACACAGATCCGTGCGCTGCAGGACACACCGACAGACACAGACACATAAACACTTCCACCAGTATGACCTAATAAGTCCAACGGCGGAGGCCGGCTCAGTGAACTGATATGGTCATGAGGTGCAGATGCATGCCAAAGCTGTTCTGAGCAGTACGTTTCAATTAGAGCGAAGGTCGGAGACGAGCCAGGAAGAGGTTCCACTTACTAGTTACCACACAAACAATGGTAAAAACACCCCCAGAGGATTATAAGGCACAGAGCAGTTTATCATGGCAATCGCTTTTGTTACACCCAGGAAATTCAATTAGAGCAAAAGCGGTGAAAAAACTGTACACTATGAGTAAATTAACACAGGGTCAATTACTTATGCATCCACAGACAGAATTATCTTTGGTGTAATTAACACCTATACCCCAGGAGAAGCAAGTTACATACACCTCAAGGAAAAGGACTCCCAACACTATAGTAACTTAGACACATTCACAAACACCAATACAAAAGGTGAGTCTCATTAAGATGACTGTTAATCAGCAGCATTATGATGCTAAAGAGGGAGCTTTCTAAAGTCTCAGCAAATACCCCAGATGACATCATAGTGATGTCAACAGGGTTATCTTGAGCTAAGTTTAGAGACTACACATTTATAACAGAAAGCCTGCATAACAAACTGGGGGCATGACATTTGAGACAGGCAGGGTGAGTCAACTGAAATGATGCTTTTGGCTGCATCATCCCTTGTGAACTTTTTGTAAGTGGAATCGTACAATAACTACAGCCAATATTGTAGTTATAGTGCATGACCCAAGAAACCAACAAGGCTAATGTATTAGTCTGGCGTGAATACAGTATCTCACATAAGTGAGTACACCCCTCCCATTTTTGCAAATATTTCATTATATCTTTTCATGGGACAACACTATAGAAATGACACTTTGATATAACTTAGTCAGTGTACAGCTTGTATAGTAGTATAGATTTACCTTCCTCTGAAAATTACTCAAAACATAGCCATCAACATCTAAACAGCTGGCAACATAAGTGAGTACACCCCACAGTGAACATGACTACTTTAAGTTATATCAAAGTGTCATTTCTATAGTGTTGTCCCATGACAAGATAAAATGAGATATTTGCAAAAATGAGAGGGGTGTACTCACTTATGTGAGATACTGTATATCTGCATTGGCATTTATGTTGGCCAATACACTCCAAACATGTGTTTGAGGTAGTTTAGAAACAATACCGCCATATAACAAAGTTTTGCCCACCAGAAGGCATCAAAGTTTATATCTTTCAACATGTCCTGCTCTGTACTTAATGTAGTCACAATGCTGACAAAAAATGCAATGGAGACTTATTAAAAATGTGGCAGTGGTTAGCATTGTTGCCTCACCGCAAGAGGGTTCCTGGTTTGAACCCACGGTGGGGGGCCCTTGTGTGGAGACTTTTCATGTTCTCCCCATGTCAGCATGGGTTTACTCCTGGTACTCCAGCTTCCTCCCACAGTCCAAAGACATGCAGGTTAATTGGTGACTCTAATTTGTCCGTAGGTGTGAATGTGAGTGTGAATGGCTGGCTGTCTGTATGTGTCAGTCCTGTGATAGTCTGGTGACCTTTCAAGGGTGTCTCCGCCTCTTGCCCAGTGTCAGCTGGGATAGGCTCCAGCCCCCGTGCGACCCATAGCAGGATAAGTGGTTACGGAAAATGAATGAGTGAATGTATTTATTGAAAAAAATATTGGCCGCTATCTGACCTGAACTTGAGAGTCTTCACAAATAATATTGGCTGGAATATTGGTACTAAAACTTTTTAAACTCTCAAATATACATATAAGGTTAGTAGGCATTAGAGTAATAATCTTGATCAAGATTTCAAGATTTTCATTCAAATAAATGTGTGTTAAATCCCTGTCAGCAATTCAGGCAACACAATTGTGGTTGAGCCCATGCCCAACTGATGAATGCCTTCCATTTCCATTATTATAAATTGGGCATCTGTGGTGAAATTCCCAGGAAAACTCACAAGCAGCGCACAATTTGTGACGTGTTTTCCTTTTCCCAGCAGTGGTTGGTCTGCCAGAGTGGGTAGGTGGTTAACACAACAGACTCACTCCTCAACTCACTTGTGTGTAAAGTGGTGTACTGTTTGTTTCCAGTCTACTAGCTATGCAAATAAACAGTTACTATGGTCGAACAAACAAACAAAAGGGATGACTACAGAAGCCAAAACTTCAAAACAAGTGCAAATCCAAAGAAAATGAAACAAATTCAATGTTCAGAGGGTGGCAATGGCGTGACGTCACACAGGCGACACTGTTCGGATCACTGGGAGGTGATCAAAAAACACAGCTGCGATTACTGCTTATCACCATAGGTGTCGCCAAAGAGAACAAAACCGAGGTCTTGGAGATTGTA
Source organism: Epinephelus moara (assembly GCF_006386435.1). Classification (NCBI taxonomy): domain Eukaryota; kingdom Metazoa; phylum Chordata; class Actinopteri; order Perciformes; family Serranidae; genus Epinephelus; species Epinephelus moara. Next base: position 25,344,824 of record NC_065515.1, read on the forward strand.
ATTTTATGATAATGGCTTAAAAATAAGGTATTCTACAGCATCTCTCTCAAAGAAAAGGGTAAAATCATTTTATATAAAAAGAGAAATAGCTCACAAAAATCTTGACAACAGTCTAACAGCATCAACACAGCCATCAACAAACTAACCAACCAGGATATGATGGATCATAGCTAAGTAAAATGTTTTTCTGACCAGTAGGAATGACGGCCAAAACTATGAAATAAATGCTGAGAAGAATGACAGTATTTTCTTCTAACTAGCATCTGTTACAGGGCAGTCCTGTATCTGATATGTCCAATAATCATAAACGCTGGAGTTTCACTTGCACGCACACATAAAGTGAAAATGAAGGTTTAAAACAAGTCCAGTCTTCTCTGTCTTATTACAGATGTGTCACTAAAATGAGTCCCCAAGTACACACACACACACACACACACACACACACACACACACACACACACACACACACAGAGTACCTTTTAGAATAAACACACAGACTCTTACACTCCCAAGGGACAACCTTAGCATTCAAAAGATGTTTGAGTCCTGTGCACGCTTGACTGTGTTTCTGTGTCTGCATATGTGATACACTCAGCTCAGAGAGTACGTGTGGATTTCAAACCAATTATAAAAACCTCTCTGCACACAATAAAACTATGTAGCTGTTTTTTTGTTCGCCAGGGGAGTTGTGCCATTTTTTATCCATACCTGCTCGACAGCAGAGCCTGACCCATATGGGATGTTTAAATACCAGTTATTTTATATGAGCTCATCTAACTATAAAGCACAGAGTCTCTGTCTGTCTTTGGTATATCTCAAGAACTGTTCGTTGGATCTACTTCACTCTTGGCGGGTGTATTCCTGGGGACCCATGGACACGTAATGTTGAATTTGGTGCAGTCTGGACACATGACTCATTCAATATTAGTAACTGTTGTATAATCAACTTTGAACAAGCCAACAATGCTGTCTGGTTTTGTGCAGCAGTGGGGGCGGTGCTTCAGAACTCTGTAGTGAGTCAAGCATGTCTTGTTAAATGTACTTTTAATGGTGTTTCTGACAGTAAGTAGCAACAGCTTGGGTAGGTTTGCCTTTGCCATACTAACTTATAACGGCAATAACTAGTGCGGCAAAAGCTACGATACCAGAACCAATACCAGTATACTTGAAGTGATACTGATACAAATAGAGTACTTCATTCAACACCCATAATCCAAAGGGAGTGGCATGTGTATACTGTAAAACCTCTAATAATAACCCAGGCTTTTATTTGCTTCAATCACTGAACTCAGCAAGCGTATATTTGGGACAGGCATTTAATTCCTTACATATAAAAGTCTTGCTCAGCAAAGATGGGAAATACTATCAGATCAGTTACTTAAACTGACAGACAGTACATCTATGCAGAGAGAGAGAATTACAACAGTCATTTTACAGCTACTGAGGATTAAGGCGCCCAGTGTATACACACAACATCGCCCTTTATCCTCTTTAAACAATATTAACTGCTGGGATTCATTTTTATGAAGACCCATTATGGGTTGTTTGATCAGTGGACCCTTATGTACTATAAATACTCAAGGAATGGATATAATCTGACTTTATGACCACTTCAGAAGTAGGCAGTCACCATCTTTTTTTTTTGCCTGTTAATGACCATGCCAGTAAATCTGAATGACTTACTGTGTTCTTTGGTGCTCATGGTTCCCGTAAAAATGAACTGAACAGTTGAATTGCGACTTAGTGGGCTTTAAGAAGTTTTATATCCAAGGAACTTCTACAAAAACAAACTTCTTAGCAGCCTCAACAGCATTGAGACCTTACACCTAATTAAGACCTGCCTTTATCTGCCAAAGCGTGCAGCCACACCTGGTTCGTAAAAGGGACTCAGCGTTTCGACAGCAGATATCATTTGCTTGGAGACGTTTTGATACTACTTGGTACTGGGTTAGTTTGGTTCAGTAGCAATATCAATCTCTACTAATAACATTACAGCCAGCTACAAACTTCCGCTAATTAAATCCATGCTCTACTTTATAACTGTGGTGGTTATGTCAAAGCAAGCAGCGAATACGCCTGTTCGGAAATTTATACTTAAGCTAAATGTATTTCACCTGTGTTTCTGATCATGATTAGCTGCGACTTTAGTTTTTTTCAGGGTGGTAGTTAGTAATTTGAGGACCCCAGGCAATTGTCATTTTGCTTTACGTTTCAACCTTTCTCTAACTGGGAATGTTGGTATTCGTAGTGGTAGAGGAAATACTCAAAATTTTACCACACAGTAAAAGTCCTGCATTCAAATTTTCACTTAAATTAAAGAGGGAAAGAGAGGCATTATCGGCATAATGTATGTTCATCAGTTCAAGGTGGAGCTTTCAATTCTAATATAATGCTGGGTAATTCAATGAATAATAGTGCACAATAGTTTAATTGTGCTGTGGGTGCCGTCTGTGCATTATTTCACGGTACAAGGAGTTAAAATAGCAACATAATTCCATATTTTTCATGTCTAAATATCATAATAAATCTAGTTGTTTGCAGCCTAGGTGTATTGCTCAGGACTCAAGTGCTGTGTCGAGTGTGAAGTTGTTTGTAGGAGCTGATTGAGAAAGCTGAAAGCAGCAATACTACAAGCCAAGCAGTCAGCCCATTCTCAACAGGCCTGTTTTGAACAGTCACACCACTAGTTCATTTAATTCATCTTTTTTTGAACAGGTAGTTTGGTCGAAACCAGCTCATGTTAATGAATAATGTAATGAACATTTCTGTGTAATCTGGACTTTGTTCTAAAACTCAATTATCCATTAACTGCCAAAAAACAAACAATATTTCCATGACGTGCAACATATTCTCAAATAAAGAATTAATCACATAAACTCTGAGGCATTACAGAAGATTAAATTATCTGATGACACTGAAACCTTTGCGTGAAAATCCTTCAAACAAAGTTCACAGTGGGAACTTTCACTGCCTTTGTTTGATTAATATTTCATTGAGAGTTTATTACACAGCCCAGGGGCTAACAAGAGCAGAGAGATATATAAAAACCAATATAAAACCAATTTCATATTTTAAGCTAATGTGACTGATAACAGCTGTGTTCTGCTGTAGTCCTGCTTCACGATGACAAACACTGCTGCTTTTGAGTACTGTTATATGATATGTGCAGGAAAGCTCAATATTTTCTCTATTAAGAGAAGAATCTGTTAAACAAATTTAGTGTGCAGTGAGAATTCTCCAAGTGAGCCAAATTTGAATTTGATGAAAGATTATCAACCGTGCAGCATGATTTGCAGGCAAATAATTTCACCTCATGAAAAATTAAACATTTTTATAATTCATCCTTGCGGGGGAAATGTGAGTGAACCCGCTGACCTGTTGATGCCCTCCCTTGTTTAAGATGAACAAATTACATTAAGGCCCGCTACATCCTGTAAAATAGATGAACAGATTACCTGGACGAGGCTAGAGTTAATTCCAGGCTAATTCCAATTCCAAAATTGATTTAACTCCTTCTGTTCGTCCTTGTCTTTTCCTCTCACCTCCTCCTGATATTGAAGATATAGTATTACATTTCCTAGAGTTTGTGAGTCTTTCTAAATATCATTTCCTTCTTTTATGAAACATTATAATTTTGTTTTCTGTCCATATTCAAAGCTGGTCAGTAAAATCTGAGTTTCTTTTTACCAAAAAATAACAGAGCACATTTTGTTACAGTATAAGCAAGATGTTACATTTCACAAAGTACTGTGCTGTAGGCGTCCTGATCAGGAAAAACAACAACAAAAACATCACAATAAGGAGAAAGACAAGAAATGAAACAATGACTACTTTCATTAGCATTCAACGTTTGACTCATGGGATATGTTATTGTAAAATGCAAACAGAATAATCACTTCATCCCTGTTTCTGTTGATATGAAGTGAGAACAAGTATTAAATTGTTTATTTTATTCCCATAATGGCTCAACAGTCCTTCTGTTCAAGAGAGAAGAGTGTGTACATCAGTGCGTCAGAGCTAAAGGAGCAATACTTAACGTTTCTAGTGTTGTTTAGCCACTCTTTATCAACAACTGCCACTACACAAAAGCATTTCAGGCTACATCCTGATTTCTACGCCTCTCGTGTCAGTCAGAGTTTCCCAAGAGACATTTTCTGCTTCACAGATGTAGCAGCAACAACAGATACTCTTTTAGAAGAGGAAGTTAAAATACTGTGTGGTTAGCATTAGCCACATCAACAAAAACAGCTATGCCCTGACATTCAAAAAGGATTGCCACCAATAGAAACTTAAAACTATGAAAAGGATGCCAGCAGTGTAGTGCGCACACTGTGATTCACAAGTTATCTTAAGTGCAACTTAAATACCTCAGCAGAGAGCAACTTCCAAAAAAAAAAAAAAAAAAAAACATCAATGAAGCAGAGACGAAGGGGTGGAAGGAGAGGCCTTTGAGACATTAAAGTAACACTTTCAGATAAAACACAACATGACAAAGAGCATTTTCAACAAAAGGGTCTCCCAACTTTCTATTTTACTCTTGCCCTAATTACATTTTTTTCTGTTTTACAAGATTTTAATTGCTGCTAAGTTTGCTGTCTTCCCTCAGGTGGAAATAGTCACAACAACATGGCCCAACATCTGTATGCGACTGTGGATCTCCATATACAATGTTGGAATCTTTTCCTCTAAGAAAATAATAATTGAAAATATAACTGATCCCGATATCAATTCCGAGTCATTTCATTTTGAGTATCGGCTGAGACCAAGTCCCAAACTGATACTCCTATTTTCCTGGATAATACAGCTGCACAGTGCACACTTTAAGTACACAAACTATATGAATCAATCTAATGTGTAGCCTCTTCTTGACAATTTAATAGCTCTGCAATGTACAGAGAAAAAAAACCTACTCCTTATTCTTTTTGTCCTTGTCACTTGCTTTTTCTGTCCCTTTAAGATAGTGTTCTGCAGTGTTTGTTAATTAGTGCAGAGTTAGCCAACCTGAATGAACTGTACTCTACTGAGTGTTTCCCTTTGCTGTCAGCATCTTTTGCACGGATTGGGCCCTAATCACACAGACAGGATTTTGCAGGTTACAAAACGCAAGCCTCACCGCACTGCCTTCCGTTTTAAAAAAATGAATGCCACTAGTAAAAATAAAAACGCCTAATGCGCCTTTTTACTGTTGCCAGGCAACCGTAACCATTGCAGTAATTAGTAACTAGTAACTAGTTACTAAAATGTTCAGGCAGAGGGTACTTGCTGTAGCTCTGGTTGAGGGTGAGAGGCTGTCAGCAAACAGTTTGTCGGGCACAGGGAAACGGAGAACTGTGTGGGTACATGAGACCCTAAAAAAGAGGGTGGATCAAAGGGAGTACCACCAGTTGGTCCAGGAGCTTCTCCTCGATGATGGCTTTTCCAGGTATATTTTAGGATGACTCCGGGGCACTTTGACAACCAGCTGTCTATCGTCAGGTCGTATAGCTCTGGGTATCCAGCAACCGCTACCACCATTTTCTCCCTCAAGTTTATCAACTGTAATCTTGTTGTCGTGGCCACCACAGAAGGCCCGCCTCTCAAATCAGCCGAGTTGAAGTTTTTTCAGCTTGAGGAGTTCAGAGCGCTCTGGCAGAAACACTGGCGCCCAGAGCAAAGAAACACGAAGGTGAGGTACAACGCAAAAACGCAACAGCAAAAACATTTACAAAAAGGCGCCTCTGGCTGCTAAAACGCTTTCTGTGTGATCAGGGCCTGAGGATATGTTAATGTTTTTTGGATTTTTTTGTGCTTGCAGTGACACAGGTTGTTGTGAACTCTGCAGTGCTGTCTGTCTCTCTCCTGAACAGGGCGCACAAGAGACTCTCACACTGAGCTGGAATGAAACAAGTGCTCATAACTTCAGGAGAAACATGAATAAAGTCTCATACTGCTTTTTGCTGTCGTTTATGGCGTGAAGTGTTTCACTGCAGGAGGGTCTCAGACCGTGCTCTTTCACACACACTAAGTGGAGGAGAAACAGAGAGGAGGGTTGAAGAAGGCTGCACTCATTGTGTTGCTGCTTATGAAAGCCTCACGAGTTAAAACACCTGTGTGACAGCTGTTGTCAAACAAATGATTGGATCTGTCTCTACATGGCTCAATACGGCCAATCCTGATCAGTTAAAAAATGCTTTGATCAGCCCCAATACCAATCTTTAAGGTCGGATCAGGACACCCCTAGAATATATACACAATTATGTGTTCCCAACAGTGCTGAGAGTCTGGGCTTTAAGAGCTTTAGATTCTGAACTTCCCAACACATTTCAGCACATTCAATCAAAGACGTTTCACATTCACTTCTTCATTTCAAATTTCTAAACTGTTGCATGGTGGCAGAGACAGCATGAAGACACAAAATCTGTTGTTTTTTTTAAGCTGTGAGACTTTGAGAGGCAGAAGAGGTGAAAGAGACAAAAGAGACAGAGGGAAAGAGGAAGGGGAGCGTGAGTCAGACTGTAAACACTTGGTCGGGGTGATGTTATCCAGCTGCCATGAAAACTGATCCGATGGCCTGCGAGTTCAGGCTGATCGCCATGTCTCTCTCTCACACACACACGCACGCACACACACACACACACACACACACACACACAAGATCAACACTACACACACATACACAAACACACGAGCATGTACACATAAACAAATAACACACTTACATACACATGGTAAATGGCAGAGGTTGAGGTTGGATGGCCGCCTTGTTCGTGTGTTTGGGGTAAGTGAAGTAGCGACAAGCCACGGGGTTACCGGATTAAGAAAATATTCAATCCTTCAGCACACACACACACACCAAGTGAAAAGCTACAGAGGCTTGAAATCAATCTTCCACACCTCTAACTGAAGCAGCCGGGAATCTCCCAACACACATGCACACACGCACGCACTTACACCAGCTGAGGGAACAGTGTCCACCCTGCCTGCTGAGGCAGCATCTCACCTTAAACAATCCCACTTGTGCTTATTTCATTAGGGTCAAAGTGTTAATTACAAATGTCACTGAGTTAACTGTTGCTTCAGCCGGAACCTGTCTACATGGACTGAAAAGAAAACACTAACAGACAGCCAAACACTGCTCCAGTTGGTTGAAAATTAAACAAATCCCAAGTAAGTTTCAATGGTTTCATGATTACAGTGGTCTCGCTTAATGTCAAAGGTCATAAAATGCTTTCTTCAAGTAGGGGCTACAGTAAAAAGGTATATAAGTAGCCTGCTGTAGTTGCAGAAAGTAGCAGAAAATCATTATATAAGTACAACCAGGGTGGCCAACAATGTGCCATGGAGAGTTAACAGTGTGCAGGTTTTCAATCCAATCGATCATCTCGGCAGATGAGGTCATTTATGAGTTGCTGCCCTCTACTTGAGACTTTGTTTGTAGAGTAAAACCCTGCAAACTGCTGGCTCTCTGGGGCACATAGATATCCACCACTGATGTACAGTGTGATCATAATGTTTGCATACAGAGTTGGCTACTTACGCATAGCTGCAACATGAAAGGAACATGAAAGGAGTGTTGGATGAGTCGATCGACACCATTCTCATGTCTGTACAGTAAATATGAGGTTGGAGGAACTGTATTATATGGAGGATTTTACCTTTGGACAGAACCAGGCTGTTTCACCCCTGTTTCTAGTCTTTATGCTAAGCTAATTGGCTGCTAGCTCTAGCTACATATCTAACGTACATGTTGGTGAAGATACTCAGGGTGCTTTCACACCTAGAGTTGTCTTGCTTTGGTCCGAATCAGTAACTAATTTTGTTATAAAGTTGCATAATTGCCTAGAGTTGGTTCGTGTTCTCACAGTAGCATTTACAAGGGGACCAGATCAAATGTCTTGCGCAAGGAAGCTGCTCTTGATTGGTCAGAATTTCCATACAGGAAAAATCCAGGAAGTAAACAAAACGTTGAAGAAGAGTACACTAGCAAGATCAATGCAACACTTTCTAACGTCACAATGGAGGGACAACTATGCGGGTTGATTTAAGTGCTGGTCATTGTGTACTATATTGCTGTCATTGTTCATTTTAGGCAAACCATACAGTTTGAAAACGAGGCTCAGCTCCAACTAGAAAACAGTTTTGATGCATTAGATGTGCTGAAAGTGCATATTAAGGCAGTACAGGAGGAGGCGCACATTAATAATCCCCCGGGACTGTAACATGTTTAACTAAAACACTGCGTAATGCAACTGCAGCTGGTTCGGATCGAGGTCGGAACACGTTCTCACCACAAACCAATCGCACCAGAGTTCATTTGCAACCAGACAGAGACCACCTCTTCAAGAAGGTCTCGGTCCGGTTGTTTTGGCGCACATCCAAGTGTGATTTCTGTGTTCACACCTGCCCAAATCAACCACACTTTGGGGGCAAATGACCTTGAGTTTGATTGAACTGCACCAAACAGGGCAGGTGTGAAAGCACCCTGAGTCATCCAGGTGTCTCACACTTTCATTGAGCAGCTGGTTCTGAGCCCTCTGCAGGGTCGTTGCAGCCCTGTGTCCCTTCACGGTGGAACATAAGCGTAAGCTGTTTGGAATGATCCTGTGTTGCCTGCATCTCAAATTGAAACGCAGGTGCTTTCTGTAATCAGCCAACTTCCTATATGTTCTTTCGAATTCCCCCTTCAGTCAAAGGGTATTCTTCCCAAATTGTTTAGCAAGATGTTGGTGAAGATTCTCAGTCATCCAGGTGATGTATGAAGATTACCTTACGTGCAGACATAGGAACAATGTCTCTCTTTTCATCTACAGGCCTTTACACACCAGGGGTGTGACGAGTAATTCATATTAGCAGCAATACGAATTTGAAACAGTTGCAAAAGATCCACCATTGTTGCAGTGTTGCAACGTAACGTCTACTCTGTACAATATGACTGGGTAATGCCTTTATTCATGGTGAAAAGCTCAGAAAAATCAACCTTGTTCAGAATAACATTTCCTTCAAAAACAACTTTCTGTCACCTCCAACTCTGTCTGTCACTTATTCTGTATTACTGAAGCTTCTCAACACAGTTCATGAGCACAAAATACTAAGGATCACAGGTGTCTGTATGCGGTGTCAGTTAACAGGCAGCATTATTAATTTGAGATCAAATCACTGTTATATTTGTGCTGTTGTCTGACAACAGAAAAGTACAAAATGTCAGTGACATCTGAACAGTGTTGGCATTAACATAACAAAGTGAGCACAGAGAGGTTGTTTTTTGGACAGTCACACTAGATTTTATAAAGCTGTTTTCTCCAGAGGTTAACCTGCTGAGACAAAGTGTCCTTGTCTGTCAAATCACTTTTGTATTGAACTTTACTCCCTACCAGAGGATGGAGGTGATGCACAATTGTGAAAGACTAGGAGATTTCACTGAATTTCTATTTTTCTGGCGCTTTGGCTTAAACAGCAAGCTTTTGGAACATGATCTGAAAACGCTCTCAGTATTGCAGCTCCTCTCTGTGTTATTCAGTCTCTCCCTGTTGCCCCTCTCCCCCTCTGAGAGAGAGATAAAGAGCATTAAATGAGAGAGGAAAAAGAGGGAAGGAACGTGGCGCCATCACTATGTATGTTAGAAAAAAAAACATACTTTTCCTTCAACAAGCTCTGATGTTTTTGACGCTGGGTTTTCATCCCACTCCGCCCACCTCAGCACATCAGAGCCCAACACCCAACGCCACCGCAGTGGGCTAATTAGTAGAGTACTGTGGCTGCCGGTCCGATGAGGCCCTGTGTTTCATCAGGCTCTCATTTGCTCCTAAACCCCATTAACCTTATGGACAGACTGGTGCTTTGATATCTCAGCTGTTTACAGCTCCCCTCTGCTTTCTAAAAGCGTTATGTTTCAGGTGCTTGGCTGACGGCATGGACTAAATATAGGCACTATGTAAGATTTCCCTGGAAAGGGACACACTCTAGGGGCAGGGGGTCTGGTCTGTGTGGGTGTGTGTATGCATGTGTGTGTGTGTGTGTGTGTGTGTGTGTCTTCTTGTATTTCCAGACTTATGAGGACCAAATGTACTCAATGTAGAAAACCCTCTCAAATGAGAAGCTCACTTTTATATGCAGCTCATTTACAGATAGGATTTTGGTAAAGGATTACAACTATAATTAAACTGTCAGTAAAACATGGTTAAGAGATAATTTAGGTATGTAGTCGTTACGATTAAAATTACTGTGTTAAGCCTGTGCAAAAACATACTGACAGGTTAACATGACATAGAACAAGTTATGCACCCATCCTCTGCAAAGACTGCACTTTGTCCATTTTAGTTCAAGCACCTAGCTGCCAGTGAAAAGCTTAAAGATTTGTTCCTTATTGTACAACCACTTGAACTGAACCAATCATCCACTCCACGTGCTAGTCTGCTCAAATCACCCGTCAACTCTGCAATCACTTCTACTACTCAGCTATTCTGCTTTACTGTAAGTATGAATCACTACTAGGGTTGTGCCAATGGGCGATCAACGCCTCCGCCCGCTCAACACAAGCATACTCGGGCGTACTATAAGCGGAGCGGACTCCGCGAGGAATGTCCGCAGTCATTCGGGCTTTCATAGTCGAGCGCACTTCCGTGTTGTAGTTTCCTGTAAAAATGTCCGTGAAAAATCCCCGCGATGTGAAAAATACATGCCGAGCAGTCACTGGTGCGC
>NC_065515.1:25355708-25539924 GCF_006386435.1 Epinephelus moara
CCCCCCCCCCCCGGGCGATGACATCGTTCATCGGCGATTTCACTAGATGGCGATAGGACAATAGGATATGGACAAGATCGCCCAACTCTAATCACTACAGAACTCAACCAGCCTTATGAGGAGATTAATCCTCTTAACTTCAACTCCAAAGTGGTTAAAGAAAGTTTGATTCTCCTCAGCGAAAGGCAAGATTCGGCACAAAAACCCCACAGAAATCTGTAACTATATAGTCATAGTATTGACTAAACAAAAGAAAAACCCTAAAGTCTGTGCAGAAGTCAAGTCAATTTAATTTACATAACCCAATATCACAAACGTGCCTTGAGGGGCTTTACAGTCTGCAAAGTATAGCACAACCTCTAACCTTAGACCCTCCTAGTTATAGCTACGTAGGTTAGTGGTTCCCATCTGGTAGAGTCAAGGTCCAAAAGTGGGTCGGTGGTCCATTCTGAATGGATCACAAGTGACTCTCAGATGTATGAAGTTTATAAAAAACAAAAAAAAAAAAATGTATTTTAGGATACAGTGAATTTCTGGCACAAAGCTTTTATTTTGAAGGGAAGTTTTCTGCTGCGAGTGAATGACAGACAGCTACTTTACAAAGATGGGAAACTAGCTCAACGACAAAGTATTTTCAATATATATTTAGCTTAAAAAATAAAAAAAATATATGTCCTGAATAAGTTAGGAGACAAGTCACCAGAGTCACAGGCTAAAGTTTCCGCCTATCCGCCAGCGTGACCCCTCCACTATTTCTACAGTGTGTAAAACCAGTGATTGAGTCATGCCTCCCCTGCAGATATCAGTACTGCACGACTTTCCATATAACTATAAATACAAATTTGTGATGACAGATATGACATAGCTGTATGTTTAGGGTTTGGTTTACAGAACAGGATCATTTGAGCTGAATGCGTGTGTGTGTGTGTGTGTGTGTGTGTGTGTGTGTGTATGTGCTGTTGTACATCTATCATTGTGAGGACAGTTTTGAGTTTTAGCCTGAGGACATTTTGGATGGTCCTCTGCTCTTCAAAGGGCCGCTGAAGGGTTAAGACCTGGTTATATGGTTACAATTATGGCTTAGTTTGCAGTTAAGCATTTAGTTGTGCTGGTTAAAGGTCAAGTTGAGTATTGTATGGGGTTTATTGGGTTCTTTGTCTTTTATATTTCCTTTTTTTACCCAGTACTCTAAGGAATGCATTATGTCATTGAGGATCCTCACAAGTACAGAAGTACAAGCATGGTGTGTGTGTGTGTGTGTGTGTGTGTGTGTGTGTGTGTGTTTCTGGGTCTGGTTAAGTGTGAGTTTTACCTGTGCCTTTATTGCGGTCCACAAAGCAGTACTTCAGTTCATATTCTTTCAGAATCTCATGGACTTCCTGCAAAGAGACAGAAAGAGAGAAACACACAAGACTTGAGCCAAGAGATCATCCAAGTGCCAGAATAACCAAATGTTCAAAAGCTTGTCTAAACCAAGGCAGTAATTTAAATATATCCTGGGGAAGAGAGGGGGGGACACATCCCTCCCAATATTCAACTACGCTAAAAATTTCACACCGCTGTCCAAATGTTATCATAATCATACATAAACTTCACAAATTGCCATTATTATACTGGTTTTAATACTACAGTGTGTTGCAGTTCTGTGTGGTTTGTCTGAGTGGTGTTGACGGACCCCAGCCAAACGCAGCTCAGAGGCATATATGACTGACATTAATGTCTTTATTTGGCAGATAGCCTTCGTCAAGTCTGAGTGAAGTGTCAATCATTTATGTTGCACTGCATGTGCACTGCTGTAGATACTTGTAGCTTCCATTTATTGCATATTTGTACACTGAAAACTTCAGTTAGTAGCCTGGGATATTATTTGCTTCAATCACGGAACTAAACAGGCCTATATTAGGGACAGGCCTTTGATTCCTTTCATACAAAACTGTTGCCCAGCAAAGATGGGAAATACTATCTATACTATATAACTTGTTAGTTGTGATTCTGTCAAGAGATTCTACTGTCATTCAAATAAGGCTTAGAATATCATAAATTGCTATTCAAATATTTTTTTGATTGGTGGACCCTTACGGACTAAAGAAATATAAATAACTTTCTGTGTAATTGAAGAATGAACTCATATTCTGACTTTATGACAGCTTCAGAGGCAGGGAGACACCACTTGTTTTTCGTCACGCCGGTAATACTGAATGACTTGCAGTCTTCTCTGGTGCAGTTCAGTAAAATGAACTGAACCGAGCTAACGATGTATAGCATCTCCATATTGACAAAAGCTAACTAATGGTAGCTCAAGTCGGCGGTCAACAATCCAGTTTATACATCCAAAGAACTTCTATGAAAATAAAAAAAAAATGCTTGGCAACCAGACCAGGCTTCTATTTGAGACAGGCCTTTATTTGTCAAAATGGGCAGCTACACCAGGCTAGCAAAAGGAACTGTGCGTTTAATTGGGACTAGGCTTTTAATTAAAGTTTTACGGTAGGCTATATTTAATATAGCTGTACTTGCTTGTGATAAATAATGGAGCAGGAAATGAGTTTTCAATTTATTTATTTTTTTTTCAGAGGGAACACACCCCTGTGTTTGTTGATCGGTGTTTCCTGAAGCCCAAATTGATGCTTTCATGTCTTATTTTGTCAACGACCCAAAGATGTTCAGTTTACTGTCACGGAGGTGTAAATGGACCAGAAAATACTCACATTTAAGAAGATGGAATGAGAGAATTTTTGCTTTTTTCTTTAAAAAAAAAAAAAAAAAAATCACTTAAACTGACTATCAAAGCAGCTGTGATTATCAATTAATTCAATAGTTGACAAATGATCATTTAATGTTCCAGCTCTACGGTCAAAATGCATCACTTTTACAGAAAATGTGTGATTAACCATGGTCAGCAGATACATTACTGTAGTAACTGTTGTAATTGTAATTTCATTTTCTTTGTGTATTCTTTGTGTTTTCAAATACTTGAAACACACCCTAGGGGGTCGGAGCCAATAGCTGCGGCAGACGAAAGAGTTTGAAAACAATGGGTAGGGGCACTGCTCCCTGCCGCAGACAGAAGGGTGTGAAACACACCGTAAGAGGCGTTCCTCAGGTATAAATGTTTAGGCTTTCCTATGTTCGGGGTCTTTCGTCATTCTGACCGCTCGTGTGATGACTGACCTTTTCTTTGCAAAGAAAATAAAAACCTTGTCGGCTGGCAGAAGTCTCTATTTCATTATTCACCAGCAGCAGAGAATTTCCACAACACTGTCGGGAGGTAAGTCAGACTATGTCGTGGCAGTACTACTCTAACAGCAAGACAGTTATTCTTAACTAACCAACTGCTTTCAGTAATAATCTCAGTACTCAGATATCCACTATGACACCTTGAGTTTAAGTAAACCCTGTAAAAATTTATTTTTGCTTATCACACTGATGAAATCTTATTTTTTGACACTTGAGAAAACTCTTTCCCTTCATGAGAAACTCTTTGATCGAAGACTTCCCCAATTGCAGTAATTTGTCTCTAACGGGTAATTATGCTTTTTTTTTTTAAAGTGTATTTTTAAGTTTTGCGTCTCCTGTCAGGCTCATAATCACAGCAGCCCACAACACTGCACTTCAATCCACATGAGGGACACACACAGCTGCATATCAAAGTAATAAATGTGGGAATTATTTTTTAAAGCCAAGTGTGGTCCACTCTCCTGAAGCAATGTTTCATATTGTCTCTTCAGTGACAGTAAGGGATGAAGCGAGAGTAATGCAATAGCTCAGAAAGAGATCCTCACACCCTGTCTGAGTGTGTTATGAGCTCAACTGCTAACTCTGTTAGCCTCCGTACCTTCCTGATGGGTTTCACTGTTACATAGCCACACGGAGTCTCTGCTGCACACAACTAACTGACAGCACAAAATGTTCAGAGCTTGGCAACAAGTGTGATATGAGCAACCTCGTGGATCCAGTCACAGTCAAAACCTGTCCAACAGTTCCAGATCCCACAGGAGCACAGTGTAGGCGCAAGGACTGAGCGGTGAGCAACAAAACAAAACATAACGAGAATAAATCAACAACCGCAGCGCTAAAACAACCTGCGAGCAACCGACTAAACTCTGTGGCACTGAAAGGTCACTTCAGCATAAAGCAATTATTGTTAAGTGCTACCGGAGACAAGATGTAATGGCCAGTCTACAGCAGTATGGTGCACATCCAGCAGGACTTTCAAGCTGTTTCATCCTCCGATGCAGACACACTGTGTTCACTGTGACCATGTCTGAATGATGTGGAGACATTCTCTCCTTCCTTACTTTGACTCTTCCACTTAGCCCCACTCTATCTCACATTATGTTCCTGTACGATTTGATTAAAACTTTTGAAAATGTGACTTGCGTGCATTTTCTAAGAGCTGGTTTAAAGCAAATAAAAAGGGTTTAAAATGGCCTGAATGTGAACAAAAAGTAGAAGCGGTATTTCAAGAACCAGTGATGCTGTTCTGTAATGTCAGTTAATGTTGCCCAAATCCTGTGCTTTTATTCACTGTCAGCTAATGGTGGCCATGTTTTATTTTTCCATTCTAATTTTTGTAAAGCACCAACCCGTGGTGACACAGTTATCACCTTGAAAACGAGAGTGAAAGCGGGTTTGACATTCCCTGGTGGTCGTGTGAACAGAAAATATTTCCAATCCCATTTATCATTCTATAAAGACAAGACGAACAAAAACGTGGTCACACAACGACTGAAGTGATGAGGTTTTCTAATGTGTACATTTTTCTCTTTTCCCCATCTCTCTAACCACCACCCAGCCCACTCATGTACACAGCAAGCAGGCATGTTCCATATCAGTGAAGGCCACGCAAGGCAGCCCACGCAGAGGGTCAAACTCGCTCGCCCTTAAAATAAGAGCAGTGCGAGCTGCAATCGCTGAGAGGGACAGAGAAAGGCAGAGAAGGAAAAGCGGTGTTTTGGATTTTTTGCTCCATATCAATGATCATGCTATGAGAGAGGAAGAATTCGACTGAGGGGAGAATGAATAGAAACCACCTGAAACCAAACAGTGCAAAATAAACTCATTTTACAACATTGTGTGTTTGTAACTGAGTCTTTACTTTATTCTCTTAAAAACAGGTGAACATGTCAACCAATATTCAAGAGAAATCTATTTTTTTTTAACGAAATAATGCAGCATAATCTTAAAAAAATGCTTAAAACAAGGTGAGTGACTTTAAAAACATGCCACAATTGCCGTGTTTATCACCTGTTTAAAGAAAATTTCAAAGGACTCAATTACGGTCAAAAATAACAGAAAACATAATTGAATTTCTTTTTTTTACCAAGTGAACAAAGTTTGAGTATTTTTCCCCACATTACAAGGCCAACACACACATTATAATACATCCCTGCAGACAATTTAACAACAAGGCAAATACAATAAGAATAAAACAGGATTAAACTATTTAGATCAAAGCATGCCTGTAACTAATGTGTGAGGATTTAAGCAAAGTGCTTTAAACTGTTATTGCCAACCAAAGCTTGCTTTCTTCTTTTATATCAGCTTATCCCGCTGTTTCAGTGCTTCCATGTTTCTTTTCTCTCAATGCACTGGGCTCTACTGTAGCTAATTTCTTGTTTTTTTTTAACCCCCTCACGGTCTCTTTCTTTCTACAGCCATGATGCATGTTAATAGGTAAAGCTGAGCTGTTGTATTAAGTAGAGTTTTGACATAAAAAGGTAACAGACAAGGGATACACTGATTCATCGGCCACACAAAGGAATCAGCCAATATTCACCTTGCTGACTGTCATCGGCCTATCAACATAAGATGATGTTCATCGATGGCAGTGGCTGATGTTTTCTGTTGTGTCACATCTAATTTGCTAAGGGTAAAATGGAGGGCCAGAAACTACTGGCTTCCTATTTACCCGAGGACAACAGAAAACGTATTTGGGACGAACAGGGATGTTCCCAGGGATGCCGTCAGGATAAAAGGATCCTCACTATTGATGCATCAGAGGATGCACCCTGTTTTTTCCCTGATAATAAACATAGTAAACAACAAATCTGTGTTGATGTCGGCAGAGGGACGGCTAGTTAGCATTAGCTGTTAGCAGCCGGTGGCCGGAACTAACAGCTGACAGAAGCCCCTTTTACACTGCCAGATTTTCCGCGAATGTTGGGCCGGGATGTTTAGCCGGCAAGCTGCGAGCGTTTAGACACACAGAGCAGGATTGGCAAGTTCATCCGAGGTGCCCAATTTTCCGCCTCGTAGGGTAGTCATATTGGCAGAACCCTTAAGTTTAAACAGACCGAGGCAGCCTTCCACCACGGGAGGGGCTATTGAAGACTTGTGGGAGGAGCTGTTGATGACGCCGCACATGCAACCCACTGGCGGTAAATAAACAGGAAACAGCTGATAGCAGGAATCAGCGAGCAGCTAGTAGCAAGAGGGAAACGCAAACCTAGCTAGTAGCAAGAGGGAAACGCAAACCTGACAGACACTGTAAAGTTGAGCAACTGGGGAGACAAGAAATTACGCACCCTCCTTGTCCTCGCATACGAAGAGGCCATTAACCGTCAGATGACGGGGACAGTGAAGAACGGGCCGATTTACGAGAGAATCGCCGAAAGACTGACCAGCCGTGGCTTCCCTACCACATCACTGTTTATGTCACACGCTGAGCTACATGTTTTGTTACTTGCTCACACCCCCCATTGGCCCGAAAAAGGCGCATTCTGTATAAACAAAAGTAGGTAGACGGCATTTTGCCGCACTCTCCGATTTTGTTTTTATACTGCCAATGCTGAAAAAAGACTAATTGGGCTTTCCTGCAAATTTACACAATTTCTGTTTAAAAAGGGCTACAGGTTGCGCTGAGTTATGTTATGATGCATTCAAGCTCTATTCAGTAAAAATGAGTATTGGGCAAAGGTAAATTATAACCCTCTTGTGATGTGTTCAAATGTAATCTTGTAAAATGAAGTTTTTGGCAAGAAACTGAATAAATACAGTTGTTTGAAAGAGAAATTTGTCGATGTTTTCACAGGAATATAAAATAGATATTAGACAAGCAACTATAATATATTATACATAATAGAAAATCAAAATGTTATTTCAAATATCAGTATCAGCCTAGAATTTCATAATCAGTGCACCCCTTTAATAGATTAAAGGAAAAAGTAATTTCCTAAATGCAAGAAGTAATGGTGGAAGAAGTCAAGCAACAATATAGAAATCTACATATGAAATCAACTTAAGTGGTGTGCAAAAAAATAAAAGAAATTCCAGAGAAGAGAAGCTGTACAAATGGCCACTGCTTCCATCATTTTCCCCCACTAAATAACAGTTACTGCTGCACTGCACAGGATACACACACTACATTGCAAAGTACTTTGCACACAGTCAGACAAGGCTGAATTATACCACTCAGGGCGCATTCTCTCTGGTGGTGTTTTATCCCTCATCCCTGTGCTATTCTTTACTTAAATCGAGCTGAAAGTTTGTCTCTCACAGCTGGCACATTGCAAGACACTTAAAGACTATTTTTAGGAGTCCAAACAGTTCTGCCTCTCTTCTCTGCCGCACAATTTACCAGTTGAGTACACCATGCTGGACGTTTTTATGATATTCCAGTTTGTTTCGCCGTATTTCCCTTTTACATTCCACGTCTTAATGATCTTTTACTTTCACTACATCCCTTCACGCTGTTCTACAATGTTCCACTTTGTTTCACTGAGATTCCCCACTATGCTATTTCAACAGCCTCCTAATTAACAGTGCCGTAATAGCTAAGCGACGCTCACAAGTGTTTCAAAACAGCCACTGGGCTCAGTGAAGAGACAGTGTGAGCAAACATTCACACTGAACCCACAAACTGCAAATCATAAAACCCTGATTTTGTATTTCAGGGTCAACCAGAGCTACATTTTGTTGCCTCTCACCACTACTGAGATGGATATAGTTACCATAAACCTTGACAGACTTTAAACACCATTACACATTTAAGAAGACACCTCTCCTGCCCCCATTACAAGTCTTCATGACTGTGATTAGATGAAGAACCTGGACAGTATGTGGGCAGGAGCAGTAGGACAGGCTGTTTCCTGTTAGAGCCTGTATGTTCCTCTACGTCAAGCTGTTCTATAATATAACTGAGCGTGTCATTCTGTGCTGCACTGCCCTCCCTGTGTTTGAACGCTTTAAGAAACTGACATTTTCCAGCAGGTCCAGTCAGTCAGGGCCAATGTCTGCACACATACACACACTTGCTGTGGAATTAAAGCAAACCTGAGCCCAGCCCTGAGAGGATGGACTTGATAAGGAATGTGATAGCAGCCTGGTCTGACACCTGGTAACACGACGTGGTGCTAAAAGGCAACCGTGTAGGTTCATAAAGGAACATAAAATAAGGGGGAAAGGATGTTACAGGTAACTATATGGTGTAGAGGCTTGTAGAGGGCTAGCGCACACACCACAAACACCTCGTAAAATCTCATTGTGCGTGGTGGAACGAATTATAGCACCTACACACGATGCGACTCTTAAAGTCATCAGGTTGCTGTACTGATCACATTACACCACTATCATGTTTTATAATAGAGTACCCTGAAGTTGTGGTTTTACCATTACATGCATCATCGACGACAGGGGTTAACACATCACAAGACATTTCACAAGGAGAAATCCCCAACGAAGTCCGTCTGGTCTCCAATCTGTTTAGTCAACAAAACACACAAGACAGGAGTTCTTTCCTCCAAAACAAATGTCCACAAGAAGCTACCCATCCAGGCTGTTGGTGCACTCATTTGCAGCGAAAACCAAGTAAGAAAAAGAATTCCTCTCCCTCATATTTCCCCTGTCCTGTATCTTGTATTGTCATGAGCTTTAGAGTCTCTCCAGGATTTCACGGGCTGTTTTGGGGATTGTTTTGGCCTGAAATACCTAATTTCACAGCAGTTTCCCTTTAAGTGGTCACCAAGCGAGATTAAATACCTGAGTATAATGGTGGATAGTTGTTTAAAGAATTTACACAAGCTCAACCAGAAAGTAGGCAATGACATGAATAAGTGGACGAGCCTCCCTCTTACTTTACTCGGTCGACTTATTGTTATCAAGATGAATGTCTTCCCTTAATTTTTGTACTTTTCAATCCCTTCCAATTCATGTTCCCTCAGCATTTTTTCTTCACTGGAAAAGCTGACCAGACACTTCATTTGGCGAGGTAAATCCCAGAGGGTCGCTTTAAATAAATAAATAAATTTACCCTTGATTACACAAAAGAAGGGTTTCTAATTTTAGACTGTATTATTTGGCCGCACAATCTAAATTTTTGGCTCAAGTGTTTTTTGGGGGGATCCCTCACTCTCATGGCCGAGCATTGACCGGCTGGAGATGAACAAGCTCAATCTGTTTGATATTTTATATAAATGGGATGGAAAGTCAATCAGAAGTACTACCTGCAATCCTTACATTGTTCATTCAGTCCAAAACTTTAAAATACACAAGATGTTTGGGCCAAGTTTTGTGTCTCCCAAGATTCCCTCTTGGGAAATAAGCTTATTCCTCTCTTGTACCAGAATAAAAACTTTGATTCTTGGCCTAAAAAGGGATACCACCCGCTTGGAACATTGTTATATGGATTGAATACTTATGTCCTTGCAACAATTAAAGGAAAAATATCAACTGTCTGACAAAGATTCTTTTTAAATACTTACAGTTCACAAACGTTATGAAGGTAAACCTCCAAAGACAGTGGAAACTACCCAAGTTGTCATCCACTGAATTTCTTTTTCATGATGGTCAACCAATGGTTAGAACCATCTCTAAGATTTATGAAGCGCTGTTACCTTTTATCTAAATGTCTGAGCCAGAAGGATCTAGACTTAGGTGGTAGAGGGATTAAGATATAGCTTGATTCTATACTGTGGAGAGACCTATGTAGCAATGGTGTTACTTGTACACTAAACTCAAGATATAGATCAATTCAGTACAGTTTTCTTCATCAGACTTACCTCCCCCTTCCAGGCGTCATGGGTTTGACCCCAATTTCTCACCCCTTTGCTTCTGATGTGGTCTAGTTGAGGGCACTTTCCTTCATCCCACCTGGCAGTGTCGTAAACTACAAGGCTATTGGCAGGGGATCTGTGATGCTTTATTTACAGTCCATGTTGCCAATGGATCCTGAGGTATGCCTTTTGGGCAGCCTCTTAAATTCTAATATCAGACATAGCCATGCCATCAAGCTTACAGAAATCCTATTGGCTACTGCCACAAAATATATTGCTATGAGGTGGAAATCAGATCTCCCATTACCTGCTGGATTGTGGCTCTCAGAAGTGAACAGCTTCATACCTCTGGAGAAAATAACTTACTCACTACAGAATAAGACACACTCTTTCTATAAAATATGGCAACCTTGTATCAACTGTATGGACGATCTCCCATCCCATATGACTGAATAACTATCTGCATGTTCTCTCTATTTTCACCACATTATTATTATTATAGTAGACCACATAATTGTGGATAAGACTACCCTATCTCTCAAATCTGCTGTATCTCTTTGGCATCTGCGACACATTGGCACATCTCTCACATCGTGTCTTTGGAAATAAACACATAGAGATAGTTGCTCACAGGAGCAAATGCTGATTTGTCTCGCGCTTTTGTCGGCAAAATCCAAAAACTATTGGCAAGTGAAAAATTAGGACTAAAATCATGCAATTTAAACTCTACATTATTAAATTACTGCATTACTTGATTACTGAACTTGATTCAGTCAACTAGATCCTTCTGTCTTCAAAAATTTCTTGAAGACCTACCTCCTTAAAAGTATTTACTCACCTAATATGCTCTTTTATCACATCTCTCAATCCTTCGTTCTCGATCGCTATCCCAAAAGAGAATTGTCATTTGCTATGCACTTATCACCTGCAGCCTTGTAGCACTGGTGTCAGGGGGAACATGGAACTGAAGCACTTATTCTTGAAGGCATCTCTCTGTGCCCCACTTGTACGTTACTTTGGACAAAAGTGTTCGCCAAATGAATAATTCAACATCAGTGTACTCCAGCTTTCTGTTGGGAGAAGGATTTGTACGTTTGTACCAGTAAAAAAGAAAATTGTCATGAAACAAGATTCAAGCACATGCAGCACAGAAAAGCATCTACTAGCTCAAATGCTACACGTGTTACCCTGGAATCAAGACTCAAGACTATGTTGCTGTTGTTGTTCTTCATCTCATCACCATCGTTTTATTTCCCAGCATTAGCACGAGTCAATGCTACTGAAAAGTAGCAATTTCATCCCTTACACGTCCATGAGGTTCTATAGGCGTCAAATGACAGCGCAATGCTGTTTTCTGAGGATCAGTTTGTGTGGGTTAACGAGACCTCAGTTCAAATGGATGACATCCACTTAGCAACCACCCTCCTTTAGTGACTTTAAACAAAAAACTGAATTCTTAGCTACACTCTAAATATTCAAAACGTCCCATAGAGGTGAAATCAGTGACAGAATTTCCCTCTGCAGATTAGTTGTGTCACCAAGTGTCAGATTACTATAATTTCAACGCAATTGCAACTCTCATCCCTGAATTTGCAGCAACTGTCCTTCCCCTCACAGCTTCTACTGGCAATTTCCTGCAAATAGAGCGCAAACGGAGTAACAAATTGCCTTTCAGACCGTCGAGGTCTGGTTTTGACCCTTTCTATCTGTCGGCTGGTTTGCCAGTTCAGATATTTCTAATTCCTCTGCTGCACTCTGTCAGTCACTCTAAAGCGAATCATATTCTATGCAGTAAAAGTGTACAAGGTGATGTAAATGTAAGGTGAGAAAGCCACCAGACATAGAGGAAAGTGAGGGGAGGAAAATGCTTTGACTCTGACACCTGTTCATCCATTAGACACACACACACACACACACACACATACATACACACTCTCTCCTTTAGTTCTGCAGTCATAAATGAGGTGGCTTACAAACACAAACAGGGCCACTGGGGGAAAGTGAAACAGTGGGCTCTCATTTCAACTCAATGAGTGTGTGTGCGCGTGTGTCTGTGTGTGTGGAGGAAGGGAGGTATGGGGGGATTAGGGGACAAACACTCTCTGCATGGCCTCCTTACCAGCAGTATCTGTGTCCTTGACCTACTGATAGAGTGATACATGCTACAGAGGGAGAACAGGATGAAGCCCTCATCTGCCAGCAAGCAGAAAGCTACTCCCACACCCACACACACACACACTACTGCATAGTTTTAAATTATTAGCATTACAATGGCTCTGCTGTTATTGTTCCACTGTTGAACTCTCGAGCTTATCACTATGACACTATTCACACCACGATGGTACTTTACCTTTATACTACTGCCATTATTATAATTTATTCCTATAATTTAGCTTCTGCACAATTTTTATGTCGTACAGTTTGGATTCTCATTTTTACAGCTACTTTATTGCCAACAACTTCTACACTGTAAGTGTTGTACATTAGGGCTGCACAATATATCTTTTCTTTATTTCTCATCATCATCTCCATGTCAACTTATTGTTACTTAGTGAATTTGTTCCTTTCTTTCCATACAGAGCTTGAGAGTTTGAATGGGGCTCAGTGACATTCAGGTAAACAAGCTAACTGTGCTTAAGACAGATGAGAAATGTGCAACAACATTTTTTGCTAAAACTAGATATCAAACAAAGCTAGAGACTGAATCATATTAAGTTGCTGTGAACTGTAAATTCACCACTTCTAAGCAGAAGGCAGAGGATAATGTTATTTCAGAGCCTTGCAGTGCAAGGCCTCTTCTCGTCTGGGCAGCTGCCTCTGTGTCTGCGGCTGTCCCAAAGACCAGCGTGAAAATGAAGAGCGCTCACTCTGTAGAAAAATCTTTGATCAAAACATCCTCACAGGTAGCCTGCACTTAACACTGACTGGCAAAAACTACAACAGCAAAAAAAAAAACACAGACCGCTCGGCTGATGATCCGAATCTCCAACTTTCAGGGGGCAGCCCTCATACTAACATACTTTATGTTATAAAACAAAGCGTAAAAGTCCCTTAAGCTTGTGTTAATCACAGACATTATCTCAAGCATCTAACCAAGACACCAATCAAAAACCACTGACTTCAAGATGAGGGAAATGGGAGCAGTCAAATGCTAAGTAATATCACAGTTTTAAGACTCACTCCTGCACCACTTTATTTGTTGTATTCTAGCAGTTTACTGAGAGCAGCATAAAAGCAGAACCGAGTACTCTTTTAGTATCTGTTTATTTATCACAACTAATACCCTTATCATGATAGTCAATATTATTGCAGAGCGCATTTAAGTGTAGACCAAATGTGCATAACTTATATATATGAAATATTAACATTTATAAAGCAGTAATAGTAGCACTGCATTCATTCAAGTGATGCCGTCCTCTACTTTTAGTAGCAGTGTAAGCTGCTGGAGCCTGTCAGTGAAGTACACTAAAATCTGTGATGCATATCTACAAAACCTGGATTTTGATATTCGATGATGAACGAACAAACAAATAAAAAAAATCTACTTGTTATTTTCCCCACTGACTCCATTTCCAAGTTTCCCTTCAGGTGTCAAACAACAACTCTTATGGAAAACAGCCAACGCTGTCGATAATGAATGCATGAATGGAATCGGTAAGGCAGTGTTAAATGTTGCTGCGTTCAAACAAACATAAAAAATCTAAATCATCTAACAGCCGCCTTTAGTTATAACACATACTTTAACAATGTGCTACTTATTCACTGGAAATTACAACAATGCATCCCTAATAGATCCAAAAAACACTGTTTTACATATTTAATCCGAGCCAAGCTTTGTGTGTGTGTGTGTGTGTGTGTGTGTGTGTGTGTGTGTGTGCGCGTGTGACAGGTGGCCCAAACCATGCACAGCGCAGATCACTGGCCTATCAAATGCCTGCCAGGAAAGCTTCTTAGACGATGTGCACACTCACATATTGAGAGCAGACAAGCATAAATATGCACAAGTGCACATATCACTTTTTTTCCTTTCTCTCCTTCTTTCTCTCTCAAACACATTCTTACAGTTTTCACACCTTGCATGTTAGTTTTACACTCTCTCTCTCTGCTCTGGCACTGATGGAATTCCTCATTTTAACAACTTTGTTTTGTTTCCGCTCCTCTTCTGTTCTCTTTATCATTCTCTTCATCCAGGCTCTCTCCCTCCTCCTTCTCTCTGCCTCCCTTCCTCCTCCTGTCCGTGTGCCTCCCCTCAAACTCCTCTCCCTTATTTGGATCCTCCTGCTTTCTCCTGCCCTTGCTCTTTTTCATTGCTGGACTAAGCACTGGCTGTCTGGTCACATTTTCATGTTCTCCCTACGAAGGGACACTGAATACAGACCAGTAACAGAGAGAGAGAGAGAGAGAGAGAGCGAGAATAAGATCCATGACGCTCTCCCTTTTATTTTCTAACTTAAAACAGTGATTTAAAGCTCTCTATCACGACATCATAATTTATTCTTTTTCCTTTGGTTCGGTTCAGCAGAGCAGAAACAGATGATGCAGTTGAGTAGCGCAGAAGGAGCAGGAATCAACCCCATACTCAACCTCAACAGTCACGCGTTGCACAATGCACTGACTCTTAATGCGGCAATACGCTACAAACAAAGGCAAAGGCACTCAGCTTAACAACTGTAATTTCTGCACAGTGTTCACCACCCCGCAGTGCGTCAGTGTGTCCAAATACTATGCAAATAGTTACACATTTTCATAAAGGCCACATGTTTCCCGTTTACCTGTTTATATTATTTCCACCCTGGGTAGATGCAACAGGTTTGACACCCAGATGGGTTAACGCCAGCCAATTTGAACGAACCCCCTGGATTGACTGTACATGAAGATTTCCTGTTCAGAAAATGTCCGGCAGTGAAATGGCAGTTGCTTCCTTACTTGCTAATGCTGCGTAATGTTACCCACCTTCAAGTTCAGTAAGTGGGGAAGGATACTAAGTTTTGGCCTGATTCATACTGGCTGTGCTGAACCTAAACATAAGGGGTGTAACGATCAATCGATCTGAATCGATATATCGACGATCCAATGTCATCGATGCAAAGTGAAACCAGCAATCCATATTGGCATCTTTAGGAAGTACTTTTATTTTGAAAGTCTGTGTCACCATCAAACAGCGACATCCAGGAGAAAGACAGTGAGGATAGCGTTATTTACTCAATGCTGTTACGAGATAAAACACGACATAACGTTACCTGCCTGGACTAGCATCTCACTCGCTAACTTCTCACTACAGCAACATTAGCTGCTCTGTTTCAACAATGTTCGGCTGAATAAACGTGCGTGCAGACTGAAAATCAACCATACTGTTTTGTCAGGAGATGCAGTGACTTCAACCAACGGTGAGTAAGAAAAATTATAACGTACTTTGTTGAGCTATGAGTAGAGAAAAAAAAAGTCCGCTAGCTGCTAGGCTAATTTATGCAATGTGATAATGTGTCACTAGCAAAAAACAACTGTTTTGTCCATGAACCATGAGTGAGAAAAAAAAAACCTTGACTACTGAGCTGAATTTGATACTTTTGTTAAATGATGTTGTTACCTCTGCCAAGGAGGTTATGTTTTGGCCGGCGTTGGTCTGTTTGTCTGCAAAATAACTCAAAAAGTTCTGAACGGATTTTGATGAAATTTTCAGGAAAGCTTGATAATGGCACATGAAACAGATGATAGGATTTTGGTGGTGATCGGTTGAAGCGAAGTGGATAAAATAATAAAATGGAAATCCGAACTGCTTCGCGGAGGTCTGCGCTCTCCGAGTGCTTTTCTAGTTTATCTATGTTGTATGGTTGTTTGCAGAAGTTTGCCTTCAGGGCTTTAAACTACATAGTCTTGAAGTTTTAGGAACATATGATGGTTTGGGAAGGTTAACATGTCCCATGTGCTGTTTAATGTGTATTAGTGGAGTCAGTATAAAGTAAACTTTACTGTGCTTAAGCAGTTACGGTTATTTACATTAATTATGAGTTATTTTTATCTTTTATGGCCAAAAGCATAAAAGAAAGGGTGGCAGCTTCTTTTGTAATTGATTGTGTTAAATGGGCATAATCATTTCATATTGATCCCAGGCCCCTGAATCGCATTATATCAAAATTGTATCGTGGCAGACTTTGTGATATCAGCAAATATATCGTTATCCAAAGAATCGATATAATATCCTATCGTAATGAAACTGGTGATTAACACCCCTACTAAAGGTCCAGTGTGTAGGATTTAGGGGGATATATTGGCAGAAATGGAATATAATACATTAAGTATGTTTTCTTTAGTGTTCAATCACCTAAAAATGAGAGTTGATGTGTTTTCACTACCTTAGAATGAGCCATTTATCTACATAGGGAGCAGGTCCTCATCTATGGATGTAGCCATCTTGCGCCGCCATGTTTCCACAGTAGCCCAGAATGGACAAAACAAACACTGGCTCCAGACAAGAAAATAAGATTAGCACATTTTGCAAGTGCTGGGCACTTGGTCGGTTTGTTTTGGAGAAGAGGAGACCTCTGGGGATAATTCAGTTCCCCGTAAAAACCTCCTGAACAATGAAGACTGAAGGAATTCTAATTGAAAAGTTTCAGCTGGATGCAATCTGCAATCCTCACCACTTGACACCACTAAATCTCCCTAAATCTTACACACTGTTCCTTTAAGAACAATAACAGAAAGACAGCTCAGTGGCTAGTCTAAGCACCTTTCAGGCAGCATAAATTGGGGCAGAAGTACTGGTACTAGTGTGAAGGAACCTGCAAATACCTTGGGCCATACAAGTACATAATAGATGAAAATACACAACATTTATCTGCTATGAAATAAATGACACCAGATTCATTATTCTGTGACTGTTAAATGCTTTCCCAATGGAGCTTGTCCTCAGCATCTCTGCCATTATTCATGAGATCCTCAATTAATATTTTGAAGCCTAGAGCTCAGTGTACAGTTTGCTACCATCTTTATCAGTTACGCTGCTATCAGAAAATGTAAAATTTTAGAAAACAAATGGGAGAAGTGTGGGTGGAGCTGTGGTGGCACAAGCTATAAGCAGTCATCATCATCATCATTATGTGTGATTGACTCAATCAAACAAAGCAGGTCTCAAAATAGACTTCCCTTTATGCCTTAATAACGCCTCAATAGAACAATACCATCAATACACCCACTAGAGGAAGTGAAATTACCTATTAAGACTTAATTTGTTGTGGAGGAAAGGTGCTATCTTTGTATTTCATGTGGGAAGTTGGACATTTTCGCTGTCACTTCCATATTTTTAGAGATACTGGCATTACAAGGACTGCATCTTAGTGGCCGCTGCTTGGTCAAACCCTGTCCGTCACTTCTGTCTGTCCATTTCCTCATTTCACACATTGTATGGAGAAGCTGTTTAATCTTAAAAAGGACAGAACCAGTGGGCTGGGGGAAGCAGGTGGCTTGCCCTGAGACAGGACCGATTCTGCTGTCACCCATTGTGACCCCACCTCCCTCCCCCATCCACACCCACCCGCCTCTGCTTGGCTCTGGCCCTGAAGCCACAGGGCTCAGATTGGAGGTTATTTTCCCCACTGAGCCGGCAGTCACACCTCACATATCAACAGAGTCCTGCAGACATTTGGTCAAAACATCATTTAAGAATATTTGTTATTTTTGTTTACTTGCAGTACCCAACATGCAGGA
This sequence comes from Epinephelus moara, assembly GCF_006386435.1. Taxonomy (NCBI): domain Eukaryota; kingdom Metazoa; phylum Chordata; class Actinopteri; order Perciformes; family Serranidae; genus Epinephelus; species Epinephelus moara. The sequence continues at coordinate 25,373,408 of NC_065515.1, forward strand.
TTTCCACAAAAATGTGTGTAAGTCTTTGCACAATGACAATGAAGTATTTGAGCTTCATTTATCAGCAGTGTACACTTGATATGTGTTACATCCTAGCCTCCAGGTAAACTGCGAAGTAGATAAAACAACCTAAAATTATTATGGTAACTATAGGTGCCGAACACTGCTGAAGTCTTTTTATTATCATTTTTTATTATCATCCATTTTCAGCGTGTTACATTTTGTCCACAGTGTGGCTTTGCATTAATGTCAGAAAACTACACTTTACTGCGGCTCTGCAACTGCAGAGACATGTGGAGAGTGGCAGAGAAGCTCTCAGACATAAAAGCTAAATGGCCTCTTGTAGTCATTTGTACTCATAGGCGCCAGTGAAAGCACAATGCACATCAACAGACTGGATGTGGAAAGGTTAATGTCTCTTCAGCGCTGGCATTACACACATCTTTGTTTCCTCGCTGACTTAAACAATCAAAAGAAGCGTCACATTAATGGACTCAAACTAAACATTTAGTCAAATGTACCTTCAAAAATGGGATTGCATAAGCACAGATTTGTAATGCAATGTAATTATTGCCTTTGTAATAGTTTTAGAATATCTCTAAGGTGTTCAGTGATGTTGCTTCGCATGTGCTTGTGCATCTATCTTGCACAGACGAGATCCTGTGTTCTCAATCATCTTGGTATCTGTAAATATGTGGCCACTGATCAATGCTGTGTTGACTCGTGTTGATGATGACCTGATGACGCTTCACTGTCAAGAGGATGCACCATGTTGAAAAAATATTTTGGCGGCTGCCATCTTTTACTGTTTGCTCATATATCTCGTGCAAGATGGTATCCTGCTCAATGAGTACAATTTTTTTTTTTTGATAAAATTCCTCTCAGAAACAAGAGTAAACGAATACACATATATGTCAAAATGTTAAAGTCTAAAATTTATATAGTGGCTTATTTAATTCTTTTATGGATTGAATTACATTTTTTTCTTTTTTTTAAAAGATATTTTTCTGGGCATTTTTAAGCCTTTAATTGATAGGACAGATGAGCGTGAAGGGGGAGAGAGGGAGTGACATGCAGCAAAGGGCCACAGGCTGGAGTTGAACCTGGGCCGCTGCGGCAACAGCCTTGTACATGGGGCGCCTGCTCTACCACTAAGCCACAGACGCCCCAGGATTGAATTACATTTTGTTAATGTTCATTTTACATTCTGAAAAAACAATTGCTACAAAATGTTGATCTGAATATAAATAAAGTTATTACTAAAAATTATATTAATATTCTGATCTGGTAAAATGTGTCAGTAACTAGACGTAGAAGCAACTCAGTAAAGAAGTATGGAAATAAGCATTTACGTGTACACACTAAACTCATTTAAATGGTGGGTGACTCAGCATTTTCTCCATAGAGATTCAAAGCTTTCTATATTCTATAGCCATAATTACACCTAGGGTGTGTGTGGTATCAAGGTATTACAGTACATTATTTAGAAATCCCAAAGGTATGATCTTCAATACCGTCAAAAATACAGATGATCCTCTTTTTATTAAACTGCTACGGAGATGCTGTATTGAGGTAATGTATTATAGTGCACAAAAAGCGCCACCAGAGGTCAGTCTCTACTGGTGGAACAGGCAGCTGAGCTGAGTAAGACGGTGACTGCAAGTGGTGGGAATAACGTTACAGGACTAGTAAAACAGAAAAAAGCCTCTGTCCCTTTTTGAAAGTATTTCCATGCCCAAGCCATCACGAGTTTAGAACTACAATTTTTCAAAAAACAAAATTTATTGGGGACCTACTCAGTTTCCCTTGGACCTAGTCAAAAGAACACCTGTGGGTCCTGGGGACACTACACATTGAAAATCTATCAATGTTACCGGGTCACAGAAAAAGAAAGTTTTAGTACTGATATGTTGTGTATTTGAATAAACAATTTTCACCTGTAACTGAAATTATGCAGCTAGATCTGACTAATATATGTTCAAAATTATCACTGAATTAATACTCTGTTACATATGGACAATCTTTAAACACACAAACACACACATATAGGCTGCTGATTGAGCTAAGCAGAAAATCTGATAACATTTTAGCCTCTAACTTGTGATGGGCTTGCGTCATTTCACACACACTAAAGCAATTCACTGATTAATGACAAAATAATCGCTACATTATATAATGACTCAAGATATGAAGCTTTAATATCACAAACTGTAAAATTACATACTGCAGACTAATTTCGGTTAAAAGCTGTTTTGCAATCTAATAGAGGCATTTTGCACTTTGACAGGCGGATGATTAATAACAGGCATTTTGGGCAAAAAAGTTCTCTTTTCATATTCCATAAAGGCTCACAATAGTGACATTTGTGTCTCTCTTTTACTTTTTACCCAGACAGAATGACAGATCCCATTGTTTCCCGTGGGTAGAATAAAACCCCTGAAAGTGATTTATGAAAATAAACCTTTGACACAACAGAGGATGGATGGGTTCATGCTGATAACTCTGACTCTGCCACCAGCATCTCAAAAGAGAAATTGAAATCCATCAGACCGAGCTATGAGCAGTATTTACACTCCAGTCATCACTTACTGGATTTGCTGTGTGCTTTTTTGTTCTTGGGTAACAAAAGTGGAACTTGGCATGGCGTCCTCTTGTTGTTTTTGTTTGGCATCTCTCATCAGTGAGGTGTTTACCCCCACAGAGTGGCCACTGACTGGATTTTATGTTGTCAATTCTGTGACACATTAGGTCAGGTGTATCCAATCTGACAGCACCTGCACTTCTGACTATAATGTCCGATTGTCCAAAGTCGATTACAATGTGCGTTTTCTGTGTTAACATGAGGTTTCACTTCATCTCACTTGATTTGTGTGTCAAATGCATCGAACCCCAGCTGTCTCTGCTGCTGCTGCTGCATGAATGTCAAGGATCCAGAACTCTACTAAATAGGAAAACCAGCAGGATCCTGAACACGGTCAAACGCCCCTCCACATGCTCTATCTAACGCTAGCACACACTTCCACACACAACAATGACCTTCCTGTCAAAAATATGCAGTTACAATTATTGTCTCACGGTAGCTTATATGAAAGTCTATCGTCAAAATTATTAAAACTATCTTTTATCCACTTTCAGAGGAATCGTATAATGATTGGAACATACTGTGTTAACAGACCAGTGTGTAGGATTTGGGGGATATATTGGCAGAAAAGGAATACAATATAATAAGTATGTTTTCTTTAGTGTTTAATCACCTAAAAATACCAATCATTGTGTTTTCATTACCTTAATGAGCCATTTATCTACATAGGAAGCGAGTCCTCACCAACGGAGATTGCCATGCACCGCTATGTACCCACAACAGACAAACCAAACACTGGCATTAAATAGGGCCATTCACGTTTTTGCGTCAGCCACCGTAGTTAGCAGCCCCTCTGTGACAAAAGTATAGGAAAAACACTGTGAAACTGCTTTATTCAGTGTTTTTACTGATCTGAATCACCAGGTCCGTTTGTTATAGAGAGGAGGAGACCTCTGTCAAAAACAGCTCACAGTAAAAACCTCCTAAATGTGTGGATCAGAAAATAGGTGAGCACAAATTAGCAGGTGCTGGGCTAGCGGCCCATCTGCGACGTGCTATACAGCATGGACGAATCACTGTAAAGTGAAACTGTTTCATTCAGTGTTTTTACAGTTTTAATCACCTGGTCTGTTTGTTTTGGAGAGGAAGAGACCTCTGTGAATAATTTGGCTCCTGGTAAAAAACCTCCAGAACAATGAACACTGACGGAATTCTAACTAGGAGAAGTTTCAGGAGGTTGCAATTGGCAATCCTCACCACTAGATGCCACTAAATCCCCCTAAATGTTACACACTGCACCTTTAATTAATATAAATTCTATTACTAAAAATTATGAGCAAACTAATTTTAAACCAACAACATTAGTTATTGAAGTTTGTATAATGTATATTTGATTTATTGTACAGTTCATCGCACTGGACAACCATCTGGTTATTTTATATCCAATTCAATGCACACAATTGCTGCACCGTGATATGTATTGATGCTGAAAACATGCCTGTAAGTCACCCTCTTCCTCTCCACCATCACCAAGGATTTAAACTGGCTCTGCACACACCTACATCATGACAAAAGTAAGTAAACAGACTATATCAACTTGATGGCTTGTCCTGGTTGTACCAACAGTACTCAGTCAAACAGGTGTGACTTGAATGCCTGCAGGAGAACTGCGTTACAAACATCTGCAAGACTTTGAGGTGACTAATGTCAGAGTAAACAGCTTAATACGTTAGCTCGTAAGTGATGAAGGTGATGAAGGCTGCCCACTGTCAGGAGGGGCAGATTTCATGAACATCTGCTACTGACACATGCATACACGCACACACACACATACACACTCACACTCACATCACAGCATGTAAAGCAAGAGGAGGGAATGGGTGGAAAGAGAACAGCTCAGGCACATGCTGCTTTGTGACATTTACATGTATTTGTGTTTACCTGTACATATGCAAAACACAACTGCACACACACACACGCACACACACATACACACACACACACACACACACACTCTCAGCCTGGTGTTCAAAGAACATATAAACATGTGCACTTGCACATCTCGCTGAAGTTTCGCGCGTTTCAGAGAAACTGAATTATTCAAGAACTTAGCAGAAGTCCTTGGAAGCTAACCTCCTCCCCATGCACATGCACACACACACACACACACACACACACACACATACAACCCACATTTATTTTACCCTCCGGTGCATCTGCAAATATGTTTTTACACTACGTGCTTGGATTTGATTAAACATCATTTTTATTCTTTTTGAAATTCCAAGTGGAGTCTGGGGTGCTCAGTTGGGGTAGGTGCAAAATTCCTGCTCTCACTAGAGCTACTTCCAACTTGACTGCATTTGGGAAACCAGTGAGGGACAATGTCTCTGAATGTCTAGTTCTGACAGCCAATTCAATTTTTTATAATTAATTATCCAGCTGGCAAAATGCACAGATTGACTGATCTCTCAAACATTTTATCTGTCTTTGCCTATAGAGAAATGAACAAAACATCACATAGCAGCTTCTCATTTCAAGCCCATCAATTTTCACCGGTAGAAATGCCAAACAGAAATGCCCATTCTACACATCTATTTCTGTTCATTGGTTTGGAAGTAATACCACATTTGTGAAAAAGTTGCATAAGTCCTCTGTAGCTCCAGACGGAGCTGCGCAGTCTGATAAACCGCCTTAAGTGTCACTTGAGTCAGCGCTGTTTGGGGCAGAGGAAGTTTGAAAATGAAAAAAATCTGGAGGTGTGGAGTTAGAAAGTGAGGTTACCAGAACTCTGCAGCTCAATCCTCATCTCTGCTTGAAGCTAGAGTTTATATTAGCTCCTACTAACATTAGATTAGAGGTCTGACTGGCATTGTGAGGGCAATGTAGCCAGGAAGAAGTAGGGAAGAGCATGATTTGAGATCACTGGTTCTGCTCCATCGACTTCTTTTTAAACTGCCCGACTGGGTATGACAATGTTATAGAAGAAGCAGCTAAAAAAACAAATTAGATTTATATACAACTCATTTGAAACAGCAGGTACATTTTGCAAGAAACATAATGCAGAGCAAATTACGTTTTCTATTAACATAAAGAGGAAATGTTGCTAATTAACATACCTGGCAAGTCACAAAAATCTTGATACTAAATAGGGCTGCAACTATTAGTCGTTAGTTATTAAAACCCTAACCCTATTAGTTATTAAAATAATAGATGACTATTTTAGTAGTCGACTAATCGGTTTGAGTCATTTTTCATAGAAAAGTACTATAAAGGTACCCCAAAATATTCCTATTGCAGCTTCTTACGTTCAAATATTGGCAGCTTTACACACTCTCCCATGACGGTGAACTAAAACCCTTTGGCGTGAGTACGAAACAAGACATTAGATGACATAATTTTTGGGTTTGGGAGAGACAGACCGACATTTTTCAACATTTTAACACATTTTTCGATAAAATCATTAGTCAACTAATCAAAGAAATAATCGACAGATTAGTCGACGATGAAAATAATCGTTAGTTGCAGCCCTAATACTAAACAGCAACACAGTATCCACTTGTAGTGACCTCAGCATTGTTGTTTTTTAATAACATTAAACCGAAATCCTGATCTTTCCATAACCTTAAATAAAGTACATTTAGGAAGACAGGACAAGACAAGAGTCTTGTTTTCACGTGTCTTACATGTTAAAGTCCTGCACTTTGTACACCAGCCATCCTCCCCAACGACCTCCTTTCGAAGCCTATGTGGCTCACGAATTCATGTTTCATTATTTGTAAGAAATGTCATCTCTGAACACAATCCAGGCAGCTATTACGTTGCCACAAAAACATCATGAAGAAAGCAGATTAGTAACACACAAACATGATTTGTAGGAGACAGGGTTGTACGTTCAAGACAGTATCGGTATCAAAAATCGTAAGCAAGGGAAAATAATCATCACCTAGTTAGCCCACTAGGGCTGCCCCCTAATGGTCGACCAAATGTTAGTCCAACAGAGAGGTCATTAGTTGGCAAGATTTTATTGGTCACTTAATCGCAGAAAAAAAATAAATAAATAAATAAACGTGAAACCCCATTAGGTGTTGCGCCTTGTCAAAATAAATCAAAATCTATATGACTGGTCCATGTAGGAATTTAATTTGAAAGGACAGACACAGGAAGTGCCCACGCTCAGCAGTCAGACAGGAGTCACGTTATTTACAGGACTGGTACCTGCGGTTAAGTACTATATCGCAGGCAACTGGATTTGCTTGACTTGTCCAGATGTCCACAATATAGCACTTATGATTACCATGACCTGGGTGACTGAGAATGTTACCGACACAGTACCTGCAGTTATTACACAGGCTAGTTAATAACTAGTGTGCGATCATTTTGAGAAGGTGAAGGACGAACCCAAGGTGATACCTAAATTCTGCAGGCAAACATTTGCCTATCATTCGTCAACTACAAACATGACGTATCATCTGAAACATGTAAGTAGCTACATGCCCATTAGCCACTTAGCACAATCATTACTGCTTTGCCGACAGCGTCATTAACAGGCGGTTAGCTCAGTGTGTGACGTGCACTTGTAGATAAAATATAGGCCTATATTAATGAAGGTTCATTAGTAGGGTTTTGTATTTCTCTGTAATGTAGTACAGAGTTAACAATGTTACTGATACTATCCTTTCTCAGACCTTGAACTCAAACCATTGTGTTGCCTCGCCCACAATATATAATTTAATGATTAAATTAATATTGTAAACATGCGGGCGAATGGTTGACTAATGGCCCTAAATGACGACTTTTGGTCGACTAGGAACATTCTTAAGTTTTAAGTTTTAAGTAAGTCCAAGTTCATTCAAACAGTATCAATATTGTAAGCTCTTCAACTTAAAAGTTCTTAACTGGGACCTCCAAAGTTAGATAGCTGATGAAAAATAACACGTTAAGGTATGCTACACCTGTAATTATGTAACATCTCGTGTGCATTGCTACAGGTTTTGACCAGAAGTCAAGCTGCCACCCAAAACTGCCTGTTTCTGCCCTCACTACCAACAAAAGCTGATTACAGATCTCAACTGAATCTTTGAGGTTTTAGTTATTTATAACTTTAATTACTTGTACATGTTTAAAACTTATTATATTAGGTAAGTTTTTCAGAAGGATTTGGGATTTGTATTCAGTAAAATGCCACAGAGAGCATTTTAGCAAACTCTATCGATCTGATACAATGCTATCATAAGTCATTAATGGCTCCTATTTAAGGAGGATGGTATGAATACATCTCTATCTTTCTTTCAACCAAGTACATCTCCCTGCTTGTCCCTCAACGCCCTCTTTCTATCGTCTTTTCTTTACAGTCTTCCCTTCTTCCTTTCCTCTCCTCTCCTCTCCTCTCACCCAACTCTTCCCGTCTCTCCTTTCCCATTGCACTCTTCTCTCTGTTGTTCCCATCCCCCCACCTCTCTCCGCGATGAAGACTGTCAGCGGGGCCATATATTTGACACAGTGCACCGCGGACTCCACACACTCACACGCACGTACAGTGTATCCAATCTACGATATAGTGTTCACTAATGGGGCAGCGGCTATGAGGGGAATGGGAGATGGAGTCGGCTGGGCGTTGTTGAGTCCATCAGACAGGTCATATAAGACAGTGATGAGGCCTTTCCTTTGCCATAAATCTATAACCTTATGGAAGATACTGTAATGTCAACACTGGCTCTATGAATATCCCTGGATTCCTGTACAGGACCTAGCAACTTCTCGCAGCCCCAGGTGATGTTTTAAAGCTTTCTTTGTCAAACCAACTGTTGAAAAACCAAAAATATTCAATTTGTGATTATGTAAAACAGAGAAAGAGCAAATCCTTCAGTTTAAGAATCTGGAACAAGAAAATGTTCTTATTTTTGTGCAATAAAAGGATTCATTATCAAAGTTGCATAATCAATGAATCATTTAAGTACTTTTGCTGATATACGGACTCAGGCTACAGGTTCTGTGATGGGACATATCTCAGTGACTTGAACGCAGCAGTTGGAGCATTTTAAACACACTGTTAAAAAGAAAATGTTAACTTCCTACAACAACGTTTTGATCTCTTACTGATGGTTACAGTATTTGTGCCGTGATGTGGTTTAAAAGGTTTCTGTTAACTGCTCATTTCTGACAAGCTGCCCTATCTCTGAGGAATGTCCACACACAAAGCCACGTAGCCTGAGCTTTAACAGTATCACTACCAGCCAGTAACTCATACTACATGATGTCAAAGAGCCTTGAACTACTCCTTTAAATGGATAAATTCATGTGGCACGTTCAGCAGGGCGGGCTTCACGCAGCTCTGCTCCCTGACTGCTCTGCTCAGGCTCACTAAACATATCACACTCGTTCTGACACATGAATAATGTGGAAAATACGGAGCAAGGGGGAGAGAGAGAGAAATTCCACTTCTGTTGCTTCACCTGTTCCAAATGTCTTCTCCTCTCTCTTTCTCCCCTGTTCCTCATTTCTCACAAGCACCATGCAGTCGCACTCTTTCACACTCCCTCTCCTCTCCCTTTCTCCTCAAACACATACTCTCAAACACACAAACACCAGGCAGAGTGCTGGCTCTCCTTGGCAGTGTGCCTCTTTCTAAGAATGTTTGGTGCTTGAAGGAATACACCATCGGCTACATACGAAAGGCTCTGCGTGCCGACACAAGTGATGAACGACACTATAAAATTATAAACAGTGAAGTCACTCCGTGGTGTTTGACGAGAAGCATGAAAGCTAAGTTCTTTCGTGTAAATTAAACACACAGGATAGACTGACTCATCTGCTGTAAAGGAAACTGATAACAGCAAACTGTGTAAACATGTAAAGCCAGAAATCATGGATCATATCAGTCAAGTAGTTCTCAAAACTGTATTTATATAACACAAGTGGCTTGGGCAAGGACGTCAACTTTACAATACTGTATTGCCTGTAGGAAAATAAGCTGACTACAATGTCGATTGCTACTGTGCATGTTGAATATAAAAATGTATGCTGCAAGTTACAAGAGCGGGAAAAAAAGCAGAATCACAACAGATGCTACCTGCCAGTGGCAAAAGCATATGTTCATATTAAATGCACTGCTCAATAAAGTGAAAATACTCAATAAAAGGTAGTGGTGATAAAACTATAATGCCAAGCTGTTTTTCATAAGAGCAATAACGCCCACATCTACAAAATGTACTCCTGCTTTTCCTCACATAGCTCACTAGTTTTAGTTGTTGGTGAGTAAGTTACAACAATGGATAAACCAGAATAACAGAGGCAAAGGAGCTTCGATCACAGTACCTCCTCTGGTTGCAAGAAAGCAACAGAACTTAAAAGCCCCATACAGCTTGGAAACATGACATGTCAGAGTGTTTTGGAGGACACTGGGACATTTATAGGTGGGTTCAGATAGTTGGAAAACATCAATAAAATGACTTCAGCTTTGGTGACATCAGAAATGCTGTAAACACAAAAGTAAAACCATATTTAGCAGCCAAATTTTGCAGAAATAAAAATGTGGTCAAACTACTAATTGAGCCTTTAAATATGTCAGATTAGTTGGGGATGTTTTCCATCACATCAGTGACAGTAAGCAGAGTACACAAATGACACATGGGTGTATTTGCTTTCACTCCACAAGAGAAAAATCAAACAGTCTGTTAGTTAGATCCCGTGGTAAATTTGGGAACTGTTCAAATAAACTTTAAAATAAAAGTTCCTTATGAATATGTGGCTCTTGTGTCCTATGAGATTTTAAAATATTAGCCGACCATGGGCTTCATTAATGTCACTATGGGGCATCAAACGCCAGGTCTGTATTATCATCAAACATTAACGTATATTAACAGTGCGACAGTCAATGCAAACTTATCTAATGAGCGCCACCGACGCACACTGTGTCTCGATGTGCGTAAAAACTGACACCCAAGTGAGTCACGCTACTTTTGCTCCAGTTTTTCCCCCCAAACTATCTTGTACCTGGTTGGTGGTGTCAGGCGGCAGGTTCTTAATGAGGATCTTCCTCCTGTTGCTCAGCTCCTGGCGAGTTTTGGCCAGCCTCCTCTCGATCTCCTCCGGCTCCAGGTCCGGCAGGTCGCGGAGGCAAATCTCCGAGTCGGAGGGCTGCGCCGCCGCCGGCTCGTCATCCTCCGGCTGCCGGCTCTCGGGGCTGTCCATCTCCGGGGAAAGTGCGCTCTCCCCGGCTAGAGAAGAGTGAACGCTCGGCGGCTGGATGGATGAGGCTGCCGCCATCTTGGGTAGCTGAGTGAAAAGTGTGAGGGAAGTGAGGGAGGGAGGGAGGGAGGGAGAGAGAGAGAGATAGAAAAGGGAGAGAGCAGGTGGGAGGTGTGTCTGTTAGCGAAAGAGAGAAAGAGCCAGAGAAAGGTAAAAACACAGTAAAAAGAGAGACCATTTCAGTTTAGACAAGCAATTTATTTTTATGCATTACTCTTGCAATCAAACATTTATTTATTTACATATATATTTGCATTTATAATCACATTTTAACTTGTGCAATCATGCTTTGGTTTGTTTTATTGCTGCTTATTTTTATTTGGAAATTACGCACCTGCCTCAAGAAAACATCACAACTATGATGGAGGATTTTATTTCAGTATTATGCACTGTTCACTTTTAAGGTCAAATGAGTAGGATGCAGTAGCCAATAGTTGCAACTAGAGGTTTAAATGTGCAGTTTGCAGCTCACATGGTCTCGGGCATGTCAGGCTGCGCCTTGTGGACTCCTGGCGACCCCAGCTGTCTGCTCAATGTATAGAAGCCAATTAAGATCCTCCAAGAGGACCATCAGATGTAGGGGAGAGCAGGGCACACTAACACTTTTTAGTTTGGGCTGAATGTTATAAAAACTGTTTGAGATTAATTTTTTTTGTTTGTTTTATTCTAACAACATGCGCATCTCATCTACAAATAAACATTTTTTTCTAGAGCTTACCATTCTCCTACAATTGCGTTGAAAAGTGGTGGAGGTGAAATGTTACAAGGTACCCCATGGATGGGGTTGCATGTCCTGATTTTGCCAAGTGGTTGTTGTCCTGAGAACATGTTGTATGATAGCCCTGGGACAACAACTGCCTCAGCCAATCAACGTTTGTGATGTCATCAAAGAGAGCCCTGCTGCCAGTGCCCTGTAAAATAAATACAAAATGGCCATGAGAAGATGTACAAACTACAAAATGAGACCCAGCCTGATAGTTTTACTTTAGCTTACACTAACATATATTTGCATTTTAGAATATTTGCTAGTGTTTTGCCACCATGGAAATAAGCTAACATTAGCTTGCAAAGGTGAGCTAACAGTTAGCAAGCTAGGGTGCCACCTGCTTAGTCATGACGGAAGACAGTAACGCTAACTTTTATTCCTGCTCATTTTAAAAAGGCCACTACAAGAAATTGTGTTATTTGTTTGGATTCTCAAAGGGACAGTGAGTCACTGATTTTTGTTTCTGGCTGCCAGAGTTAGTGGGCTAGCTGTTGCACGATAGTGCTAGCCCGCCAACTGTAGCCTTCAATTTTTTTCCCAGGATTGTGCCCAGTGACAGAAAGTACTGCATAATGAAAGTGAAGCTTATGGAGAGCCAATCTAAGGTGCATGATAAACCAAGAACACCTTTTTTGTGGTGGGCTTTTTAAATGTGCAGTAGGTGAAGTTATTAACTTGAATGATCAAGCAATTGATAGCAATAATGAAGTCCCAATTTCCTTCAATAAGCTGATGATAAATTCCCAATGTCCTCAAATGAGTACTTCCTGATTAAAAGTGTCTTAGCTTGTTACTGTTGCTAAAATTGGTCAAATTTGTTGCCATATCAAACTACAAACATTATTAATCATAAATAAACAAATTTCAACCATAAAATCTAAACAGGTTTTCTCCACTTTTGTGTCAGGATCGGCTGCAGACTGACTTTGCAGAGATTGCTGCCATTTTGTTTTTACATGGATTAGTGTATTTTGCTCTTACTACCACTAGATGGGACAAAAAAGTGTCCACAAACGAGGACAACAGGTCTAAGTTAATCAGAATGCAGAATGAAGGTGCAGGAAACCACAAATGCGATGTCCTCATATGACAAGATGACAAGATTGTGAGACTATGTGTCAATAAGATACCTGACAACTGAAAAATACAAAGTATATCTCATTTAATTAAGGACATTTGTTCAAACTGAACAAAAGTTTGAAGTGCAGAAATAGAGAAAATGCGCTATAGTTGTAACACCATGTTAGAACTAACCCCATCAGGTGGAAATTTTATCAAGCCTAGCTAACACTTGCTGGGAGTTGGTTACATAGTTCAAAAGGGCGCTACGTTTCAGGCAACTTTGTCACTGAACTCTGCTGAAACACATCCAATCTTTGTTGAATTTTGCAGGTCACTGTTTGCTATTGTGGTCAACTGATCCAAAGCACGAAAGGATCGACCCTGTGTAACCACATAAAAAGTCCATGTTACAATTTACCCCTGCACTTCCCTAGTTTAGTGCATATGAAGGCAGCTTTTAGTCAACTACACTGCAGGTTTCTTGATTTTTTTGGCACAGCATCAGTGTTTTTTATCTGCTTAAATCCTGTAATTTCCTGATTTTAATGAGTGAAATATAACCATCCACATGTTGAGTCTGATCAGTGCTTTATGTCCTGTAAACTAGTACACTGTAGACAGCAGTGAGCGGGTAAATATGCACAAGCTTAAGCACGAGAGTAACTCAGTTCTTATTTTTGTTCTGTCGCCCAATTAACACATTTTTTTTTTTTTGGTCAAAGACAGAAAGAGAGAGAGACATTCACTGGAGAATATCTCTAAACCACCATAGCTTTCCTGTTCCCCATGTGCATAATATGACCATGAATGGCTGCGTGCCTTCCCTCCTTTCTACCCAAGTCATCCAGTGAATGCCAAACCAGCAGCCAACCGAGCCTGCCTGCCTGCCTGCCTGCCTGCCCACCGTGGGTGGAAAGCTGCTCCTGGCAAACACAAAGGGAACAGAGCTCCCTGCCGAGTCCTCACAATGCCTATGTAGCTTCCGCAGGCTGCATGAGTCGCTGACAGACACACACGCTGTATACTCACACTCGAGAGATGCATTCACACTCATGTAGGGCCCACAAACATGTCAGCAAGCACACATCAACCCACTAAAAGGAAATATTCAGAGTGCGATTATTCCGAGGCCTGTAAGAAGATGGAGAAATCAACCTCCATCATCCAACCTCCATGTTCTCTCTCTCGCCATCTGTGTGAAGCGTTTCTTGGCAGATCGGAGTCCAGACAATCACAGTTGTCAGTGGGTGAAAATGATCTCTCATTGCCAAGTGGATGAACCAGTGTAACTGACACACACCGATTGTATGAATGCTTCAATCAGGCTTACGCTAAGTCCACTCCAGAGCGGAGAGACCAGAGAAAAGACCATTTTAAGTCATCTCAAACAGAAGGAATAGAGGAAGAAGCGCATTTATTTCCTGTAAAAGACCCAACGCGCCTTTATGTATCAGTTGATTCTACTTAGCATCATATGTTCTAAAAATCTCAGTCATAAACATATTCAAAAAATCCTCTGGTGACAACTCGAAGCTTTACTGAGTCAGATAGTAAACTGAAGACTATATCTTTGGGTTAGTGCTGTTGGTAAAACTATTCATGGATTACTGAACAGGCACAGGCCAGAGGGGCCCAAAGTGTCAGGGTATATCAGGATGTCCTCTTCAGGTCTGGGATATAAAATGGGCAGCATTCCTTGATATATATGTTATAGAAAAAGCTATCACTTGATAAAAACAGACAAAAAATTAGGGCTCAACCTGTTTATCAACATGCATGACATCTTTTATGTCCAATTCCAATCAGCTGACACAAAGACATTTTTATAACTTGAAATGCATTTAGGAGAAGTCAGGTTTTGATCTAACCACAGCTCATACAATAGTCGGTGCCTGCTGACAGATTGGGGGACATGAATCATTGAGCAGTGGTTCTCTGAAAAGACAGCAAGGGCTTGCCTGTCACTTGCACAGGCTGATCTTAGAGACGCATGAATCACTCCACTAAGTGCTAAACAACATTTCCATGAGAGAACAATTAATTTGTTCTCTCAGTCCCACTGGCACAAATGCACTCCAGCACCATATTACACTCACAGACACACTTCAGCACACACACACACCCACATGCATTAACTCATGTCAGCCTACAGTCACAAAGCGTTGTACCTGTGTGCAAGTCAAACCCCATAATAATGTGCTATGCTTCAGAAGCTGAGGGAAAGAGAGATGTAAGTCCCTCTCCATCTAAAAACACAAGAGCCCTGCTGGTGCTTCAGCGTGTCAGCCAGTGATTCACAGCCTTTTGGAGTGGGTGGGAGTAGAGAGGAGAAGAAGAAAGCGGGGAGAACGTTCGCCGCTGCTCGCTGGGACTGAGAGTGTGAGGGCGTGGGTGGGCAGAGTGGCTGAATGGGCAAAGCAGGCACCTGGGATGAGCTCAGTAGGCGTGAGGATGGTAGGGGAGGGTGGAGTGGGGGGGGGGGGGTTGAACCCTAAATGGCAAAGTGGTTCATTGCACGTGGGAGTTGACGGTGAGCACATACACGTGTGTGTGGACGTCCTGTATGATTGTGCAGCAGTGTGATTATGGACATCTCACTCTGCAATCCTGTCTGGAGATGTAAAAATGGACTGTAGGCTCTCCCTACCTTCCTGAGCTGGTGCTATGCTCTCATAAACGATCACAGATGCAGTCTGATAACATAGCTACCTTCCTCTTATAGCATAGAAGAGATTAAAGGACATGTGACCTACTAAAAACAGCTGACCTGAACCCACGGGGACAATATGCATGAGAAATCCCTGCCCAATTCATGTCCTAATTACAGTGGTCATAAGCATACCTCCTCACCAGTGTGTCAGGGAGGCTATTCTTATGTTTCCAGCCAGTGTAATGAGAAAGTTGCATGAATTTCAACATGAATTCTCCCTTTTTTCAGCCCAAGCATAACTCAACTGTGTACTTTCCTTTGATGGTTTATTCGTTCTTAAGATTAATTTTGTTAGCAAGGTATTAACGCTAGAAAGTACAGAACATAGTGCTGAAATCCTTCCTTGGCGGATTTTGCTGTAAGTTTTAAGTTGTGTTGGCTTTGCACATGATTTGCACATATTTTTCGGAAACCCTACATGATATGTTAGTAATTACGGTCCATTGAAGAGATTTCAAAGTGCTTTAAATTGCTTACATGCAAGACTTGAGATGATCATACTGCTAAGATGCATTTGGGAAACTGGGACTCTGGACTGCACAAAATATGCTGCTAGTGCATGTCTGCTGTACTAGTTGGCAGAGCGAAGACTGACTGAAATGACCCGAGGGTGCTTGGACACCGAGCTCGGTGCTCTAATTCACAGCGTTTCCCTGGCAGGGAGCAGCAGACAGCTCGGGAGAAAGAGTGAGAGTAGAGGAGATAGAGTGACAGCGAAAAAGAGACAAAGACAGGGCCATGTCGGGGAGGTATGAATGAATGCCAACAAACTGATAAGGTTTATGGGACATGGCGACAGGCGGACTGACAGAGACATTGGGGAGAGAGCTCCTACCCTCCTTCAGCTCTCAACAGTTGCTGAACTACTTCCCTGCTGAGGCTCAGTAAACTGAGAGCCCAGTGCGCCCCTCTATTTTCACTTCCCATCTCAAGGAGAAACAATTGACATTGCTGCACTCTCTGACCTGCTCTTGAAACAGAGATAGCTATGCTTACCTATAGTTTGTTAAAATAAAATGTGATATCTCAAAAGATGAGATCAGACTAAAGTATCAAAGAGTGACCTTGCAAATTCACAGCTGCTCTGTTTGAAAATATTTTCCAATTCAGTCTTTTTCCATATACAAACTAGGTGTCTCATTCAATATTAGAATTACACACTGACGCACTGATAGCTATAATACACTGTACCAGAGAAACCAGGACATCCACTCTGGTCTGAAAAACAGCTTTCTCCCATTTTGTGTAAAATGATGATTATTAAACAAAACCACAATCAACTAATTCTAATCTGTTCCATATTAGTCAATCTGGGGTGCCTTTTGTTAAAGGGATAGCTTGATTTTTTTTAATTGGGTTGTATGGGGTACTTAAAGGGATAGTGCATCCAAAAATGAAAATTCAGCCATTATCTACTCACCCATATGCCGATGGAGGCTCAGGTGAAGTTTTAGAGTCCTCACATCCCTTGTGGAGATCCCAGGGGAGAGGGGGTAGCAACACAACTCCAGCGCATGGAGGCTTACAGCGCCCCAGATTCAAACGTCCAAAAACACATAATTGAAACCACAAAATATCTCCATACTGCTCGTCTGTAGTGATTTAAGCGTCCTGAAGCCCCAACATAAAAAGTTGTTGGAACTTTGGAAAAACGTCATTTGAACTCTGTTTTTAGCCTCATTGTAGCCTGTAGCTCTAACTGCTTCTCTGCACACCGCATTCACGTGTGCATGCTTGCGTGCGAGACCAGCAAAAGCACGTGAACACACATGAATGCGGGGCCCATGTCTCACAGTCTCACGCAAGCACGCACACGTGAGCACGGTGTACAGAGAGGCAGTTAGAGCTACAGGCTATAATGAGGCTAAAAACAGAGTTCAAATGACGTTTTTCGAAACAACTTTTTATGTCGGGGCTGCAGCACACTTGGATCACTACGGATGAGCAGTATGGAGATATATTGTGGTTTCAATTATGTGTTTTTGGATGTTTGAATCTGGGGCACCGTAAGCCTCCATGTGGTGGAGTTGTGTTGCTACCCCCTCTCCCCTTGAAGTGCTGTAATGACTCTAAAACTTCACCTGAGCCTCCATCGGCATGCGGGTGAGTAGATAATGGGTGAATTTTCAATTTTGGGTGCACTATCCCTGTAACCACAGTCAGTGTATTACATACAGTAGATGTTAGTCGACACGCCCCCAATTTGGAGAAGCAGCAAGAGTGCTGACACAAAAGCTAAGCAATGTATTGCTGTGAATGGGGGTAGCGGCAAAATGTGTTTTAGCCTCCTAAAACAATCTATCTCTAACAGTTTAAGTGTACCTGACCTTTTTGTCAGACAGCCTCTTCCCACAGGGAAGCAGTTAATGGCTTCAGTTCCGCAGCTATGCTTTTGTCAAAGCCATCTGACTCCAATGATAATAGCAGTCATTTTGGCTCACTGAACATGGCAGCTGCTGTTCTACCACTGCCCCCGTCAGTTAGTTTGCTTGGTGAATATGAACTAACCCTTTTAAATGCCAAAGTCACACAATAACACAAACAGAAGTTAAGTGGTTAAAATAAATTAGACAATCAAATTAAACGTACACTAATTACGGTTGGGAATGTGACAAAAAAGCTGATGATTTTTAAAATGACGACGCTAGTGTTATTCTCTGATTTCCTTTCTCTGTTGTACTGATAAATCCCTTGAAAAGACAAACCAACAATGTATTAGTCCCCACACTTTCAGAGCCTGCTTGTGACACTTAAACCCAAGCTTATTTATTCCTACTGAAGACATAAATCTTTTAAACTGGATCACAAATATAAACCATCATTTTTAAAGCAGATTTCTTCTGCCCTCACTATTATATTACTGTGACCATGTAGTCTCTCCATCTGTGGTTGTTTCCCGGGTCCCCTGGCAGGAAACACCGTATGTACAGGGAGAGGTCTCATGAATAACTGATAGGGTCTTCCAGGCAGTATGTACCACCATTCACCCACAAATGGCATGACCTACGGCCAACAGCTTGAAACACATTGGAAAACACTCTCCTCTTGTGGAGCTAGGAGCAGATTGAGGATGAAAGACCATCTTACACTGAAATGCCCCATTTTTTGAAGTAGGGGTCAAGAAATAAAGTGAACTGGTAGGTATTTGTGGTCCAAGACTCATGGGAAAAAAGCATGCATTTTTCCTGACTGCAAAAGCTATAAAGCTCTAGTCCTTTGAACATAATCCATGATAAATTATTTGTTGTTCTCACATACAAACAAATACCTTTTCTGGACCCAGTACTAAAAACTTTGAGTGACAAATTACAAAATAATAAGTTACTTGAAGAACACATTCATATATTTTTACTTATCAAGTACACTTCCAACAGATCTGGGTGTGAGACATTGTCTCTCCGACTACTGGGTCAGACAAATATCCCAGTTTTACGTCATTAAAAATACACCCTTCCAAACAAGGCCAAAAAGCCTCTGAAGAGCAGCGGTTTTCAAGTGTAGATGTCCTGAATGTCCCTGCGTGAACCATAGAGAGAGTACAGGTTGGAGGGGCAGTCGACAACATAGCTCTGCTGTCAGTGAGTGTGAATACTGGGACAGGTATTGAAAGAACACACACAAAATCCCCTGCAGATAATCCCCCTGGCTTACTGTGTGCGTTTTGTGGATGACCTGTTCCATGACCTCCTACAGTAAGAACAAAATAGCCCTACTGACAAATGAAAAACACAATTAGCAACATTTGAGCCCTTTATATCTAGAATAACAATGTTTGTTTTGATCTTAATGCTCGTGTGAAGTGAGATAAGTTGCTAAATCACAGCAACAGCTTCTGAGAAGACTCTGTCAGCCCCCTTCATGTTGTTTATAGGTCAGCATAATTCAATACTTTGTGCTTGATTAAAAAAAATAATGTTTCCAATACTTTCCCCTGCAGGTCAAATACAATGTAAATAGTGACCCCTACTGTATGTTGTTGCTTTGAAGTTCAATTCTATTTTAGGTTGTCCACTGACTTAAAGGGATAGTCCAGATTATTTTTAGTGGGGTTGTATGGGGTACTTAACCATAGTCAGTGTATTAAACACAGTAGATGTCAGTCAGTGTGCTCAGTTTGGAGAAGCAGGCTGGGGTACCAACACAGAAACTAAGCAATGCACTGCTGTGGACTGGGTCCGCAACAAAATGTATTTTAGCCACCTAAAAAAGTTTAGTAAAATCTGTTTAAGTGTACACTACATATAGAATATTGTCACTGCTTTACCTTGCTGTCAGACAGACGCAGGACTGAGGCTGTTATATGGCTCTCTTGAGAGCCAGATTCCATTGAAAAAAATAGTAATTTAACATCACTGAACACAGTAGTTGCTGGTCTACTGCTGCCAGTTAGTTTGTTTGTGTTATTGTGTAACTTTGGCATTTAAAAGAGTTAGCTCAGATTCACCAAAGTCACACAATAAGCTTTACAACTAAATGATCGAGGTTACAGTAGACCAACAGATCTTGTGTTGAGCAAGCTTAAATTGCTGTTTTTCTCAATGGAGTCTGGTGGCTGTGACCAGCGCATAGATGGAGAACTGAAACCGTTAATGGCTTCCGTGTTGGAAAGGGCTGTCTGGGGCAAATTAAAGCAGTAAACTAGTGTTGCACGGTATACCGGTACTAAAATAGTACCGCGGTACTAGAGTATTCCAAAAGGTACTATACTGCATTTGGAAAATACCGGTACTTTGAAATTGATTCAATTCATTAATTTAGTTAATTTATTTTACTCAATTATGCACACAAACGCCTTTCTTGTTCCTATTGGAGCACAGATTGCACAAGTGGTGTGTATGACAACACCTGTATCAACATTCGCAGCTGGCGCATGTGAAAAAAGACAAGAGAAAGTCTGCCTTGCAAAGGGAGACAACACGAGACAACACAAACTTGGTGGGACATTTGAGTTACCAAACCGTGACGTCCGTACCGAGGTACTCACCGAACCATGATTTTTTTGGTACCGTTACACCCCTACTATTTATTGTTCTAAAGGTTTGTATCCAAAAGGACTTTTCCTTAGGAAAAGTACCAAAGAGTATCGAAATTCATATTTGTATTGGTACCTAAACAAAGATTTTGGTATCATGACAACACTACAGTAAACATACTCTCAATATACCGTACACTTTAAAATGTAATTGTTTTTAGTTGGGCCATTTTAGGTGGACTTTGCTCAGCTTCTGTGTCACTACTTCTGTCTGCTTCTCCAAACTGCTGGTGCACCAAACACCACCTTCAGTAAGTAATGGACCTTTTTCACGGCAGACATTTTGACTTGTCATAGTAGGAA
This sequence comes from Epinephelus moara, assembly GCF_006386435.1. Lineage (NCBI taxonomy): Eukaryota > Metazoa > Chordata > Actinopteri > Perciformes > Serranidae > Epinephelus > Epinephelus moara. The sequence continues at coordinate 25,394,112 of NC_065515.1, forward strand.
AAGCACAGGTGAAAGTGATCACATTAACAACTGCTCATTTCCATTGAATGTCCAAATAAGTTATTCCAGTGAGCCAGCATGCACAATACCAGGACCTCCCCTTAGTGGAACCCAGCTATCATTAATGTTATTGAATACACCTGTGCTTCTTTTACTATGACATGCCAAAATGTCTGTCGTGGAAAAGGTCAACACACTGACTTTGGATAAGTACTTGATACAATCCTGGTTCAAAAGATTCAAGCTATCCCTTTAATTCTAATAACCACGTGTATCACATGCTGTGACCACATGGGATTTGTGAAGAGGGGGTGCTTTACACAGACCACATGGTCATCAGTTTTCATAGGGACTATGTCTTTAGTAGACAGTAGTTCAAACAAAACCTGCAGACAGTTTGTTCTGTGGATATCAATTGTCCAGAGTTACCATGGCACTGTCTGGAAACAGATGTCACCACAAAATAAATTCCATTTACCTCCACTGTGTTGTTGAAATTTCAGAGATGATATCTTTAATGGAATCTACTGTCCAGATAACACATTTTATTTTTCTATTTACCTACTTAGTTCATTATGAATAGCTTGGTTGACATCACCCTGTCAATGAATTTAGAGGTTGGGGGTTGATCAGCAGCACTGTAGGTCCTGAAGGGCAATAATACAGTACCCTAAATATAAAGGCCTACACATACACTGCCAGAGGCAGACAATGTCTGATAGCAATTCATTTATGAAAACTAGTAAAATCTCTTTCCACATCTTTGGACTGAGGATTCTACAGCAAGTACAACAAATATAGTTTTTATATTTAGGCCTATTAGGCTATCTGGTAAATTATTTTCATATACTTAGCTACAGTAAATGATAAAATAAATTCTTCTTATTGTGATGCTACCACTGCAAATATTATTACATATAAGCAGCAAAACTCCATTTGACACTACAAAAAACATTGTGATTCTGAGGCGGAAACCATGTTGAAGAAATGAAGGTGAGAGGTAAACAAATTAACCAAAAGTTAAAATGAAAGTTAATATTGAACTTACATGCATGAAGTGACCAGAAACACGACTTCAGTGGTTTAGTCTTGTCTCTCTCCTGGATGTGCAAATAGGCAATGTTAGCTAACATGTTTGCTAGCCATATCCACTTCATGAGGGATTAGCTAATGTTGTGCGTTAAAAGTTAGCACATTTTCCAGGATATTGTTGAGTTCACAAGTTTTAAAAAGGAACTAAACATAAATAATTTTGAGTCAACACTAGTCACATATTTTTCGTGGCACTTTGTTTCGGCTTTCCGTCGTAGGAAAGGCACAGGTGTAACTTCTTCTTCTTCTGTGTGTTTATTGGCAGAGCGCAAAGCAACTTTACAGGTGCATACCGCCACCTACTGGTTTAAAATGAATCTGTACCTGTTGTCAGAGCAGCAAGTCCCTCAACTCAGACACGCACTGGTGTAGGATTATTGACGGCTGGCTGGCAAGCAAGAGTTACCTATAGGCTACATATAGCCAATATATGTGTAGGCCTACGAATATACACTAAATCAGTGGTTCCCAACTGGTGGGTCATGGTCCAAAAGTGGGTCATGGGCCCATTCTGAATGGACCACAAGTGACTCGCAAATGTGTCAAGATGGTAAAAAAAAACCCACACACTTTATTTTTAAGTACAGTAAATTTCCAGCACAGAGCTTTTATTTTGAAGTGCCGTCTATTGCAGGCCAAACACAGGTATAACGCTGAATGTATTAAACTAAGGGACCTTGAACAAATGACTAAGAAGCAATCTGGACCGGTGGCTGGACCAGCTGGGAATCACTACACTAAAATATAGTTACTTCTGTTTGAAATAAACTTAATTAATAGACTGTTAGAAGTCCAGTAGAGCCAGAACATGGCGTCTAATTTTCCATAAAAATGAGAATTTCTCATTTGAGCCCCGAAACCTTTTAAATTATTAACTGTAGATCTCACTTTGCTCAAAATTGTTCATGCAATTGAAGCTTCTAAGGGGATTTTCGAAAGGTTTCATTTTAAAAGCAATGCAATGCAGTAATGCACCCAACATCGCTTGAGATCTGTCCACATTCTTTGATGATATCTAATAGTATTACATTGATGACACTCTGGAAACATCATGGAGCACAATGTAGTTCAACATTCTCAACATTGAGAGGGCACTGTTATTTTAGATAACTCAATCCAGGATTAAGAATTCAATACTCAAACTGCGTTCAAAGAACCATAATAGCTGGATGAGAATAACCAGGATTATTTTAGCCTGATAAGAGCATGTTAGCCTACTGAATGAATCCACTTTTGGTGAAGATGACCTACCTTACTGCAGATTTACCTTTTAAAGGGACAGTGTGTAAGATTTAGGGGGATTTGGTGGCATCTAGTGGTAGAGACTGCAGATTGCAACCAGCTGAAACTTCTCCTGGTTAGAATTTCTTCAGTGTTCATTGTGCAGATGGTTTTTACTGGGAGCCGAATTATCTACAGAGGTCTCCTCCTCCTCTCCAAAACAAACTGACCAGGTGATAAACAGTAAAAACACTGAATAAAGCAGGTTCCGGTTAAAATAAATGTTTCTCCTATGCTGTTTGGCTTGTCAGAGACAGGCCACTAGCCTAGCACCTGCTAATGTGTGCTCACCTTTTTTCTCTGAACGTAAGATCCAAGTGTTAGAGGTTTATACAAGGGAGCCAAATATCCGCAGAGGTCTCTTCCTCTCCAAAACAAATGAACCCAGTGATTTAAACCAGTAAACACACTAAATAAATTAGTTTTACGTAAAAACAAGTGTTTTTCTGAAGCTCGTCATGGATGTGCTTCCAACTATGGTGTTTGGTGTGAAAATGTGAAAATGTGAATGGCCCTATCTAGTGCTAATGTTTGGTTTGTCTGTTTGAAACATGGTAGACGAGGACCATATACCTATGTAGATATAAACAGCTCATTCTAAGGTAACAAAACCACCACGAGTCTTATTTTCAGGTGATTATACACTAAAGAAAACACTTACACTGGACCTTTAAAAACTGATCAGAAATACAAGGGGAAAAACAAGAAAGACAGATGATTTAAGTGTAAAATGGACTTTATCACATTCACATTGCAATAAATCTCAATTTGATAACTTTATATGATACATGAGGGGGAGTGATGTACACATGTTCCTTCAATACATTAATCAATGCGATTCAGAGTGTTCTGTATACACGCACAGACACACACACTCACTCACTCACACACACAATCACTCGCACAAGCACACACACACACACAAGCGCACACACACACACACACACACATATATTTGTTTACAACAGCTGGTAAATACTGTTTAAAGTTCTCCAGAAAAGAAACGCTTTTAACAACAAACTCAATTTGGAAAAAAGGAATTTGCCCCAACAAACACATTGAAATATACCTGCAAAACTGCATTTGATCTGAAGATTGCCTTGAAGACTGATCTGATGTTGAACTCAACCGAAATTATGTACAATGTGAAAGTGGACCAAACAGGACAATTTTTGTTTTTGTTACAAATGATTGCAGGTTGAAGAAATTCGATTATATGGTTCCAACAGTAAATGGTCTGCTGGCGTAACGGTGATGATTAAACTTTCTGTGATACAAATCTTGAGTGGAATATTTATCCCACTACACATCTAATGAGTTCAATAATAATACTACTTTGTTTCAATCTCTCTGCTCTACCAGGTGTCAACTTATGTAGCACGTTTGCAGCTTAAAGCTGTAAATGCTCAAATGTAAATATCCTACTAAAGTGACACATCAAAATAACTGTAGATGAACATGGCTGACAGTCTTTAGTAGCAACAGAACCAAGTGTGTTGTTTTGGTTGTGACTCAGTGAAAAGATGTACCGTCGTTGTTGGTTTCCTTTTTTTTGCAAATCTAAATTAGTTCATGGAAGATAAGCTTTCTTTAAAATTTTTGAAGACACGTGATAAAAACTTTAAAAACTACAAGTCTCTCAAATGTAAAAAGTATGTGTATTAATTTTTTCCAAGTACTGACTTCCATCCAATATGGACCTAAAGAAAAATAAATCTAAAATAAAAAAAAAACATCCAAGGCATCAAAAGTATAGTGAGACACCATGAACAGACAACTGAAAATATCCAACCCGAATATCTGAGCGTCATTCGAAGCATAAATCATGTTTTACCGACATAAAAATAAAAATGGAGTGTACAGGACATTAATAGCTATTTGTGATTCTGTATTTACACTTCATAATGAATCTCTGAAAAACAATAGACATTTTTTTTGCACCCAGAAATAAACGGATGCCACACTTTTTTTTCGACCAGTTGAACAATCAAACCCACAAAAGCACAGGTTGGGTCGAGTGACTCTTCATCAGAATAAAAATAAGTGGATTTCTCAATCATAATAATTTCACCTATATTTTCTAATACTATCTTGAAAAAAATACAATAATGCATTGAATGAAAATGTTCCAGGTGGATAATCATTCTTCCTTCACACTCACACTCTCACTCTCTCTCAAACACACACACACACACACACACACACACACACACACACACACACACACACAACAGTTAAACCAGAGACGTGTAGATAATACATTTTGAGTGGTTAACCACAGAGGAGCCGACAGATGGGTGTAACCTCTGTACAACAACAGCAGCATCTCTCCCTCTTTCGCTCTCTTTGATGAGAAGGAGACTCCATCTTGGGCATCACTGGAAATTCAACTCGCTTTGCACTAAATCCAGCACACAACCTTCACATACATACAGTATCAGCTTGGCCACGGAGGCAAAAAGTTGTGGTAAAATGGGGGGGGGGGCAGCTTTCTGTACTGGTTATCCTACTCAGGCAGATAGAGGGGACTGCACTCCGTCTCCCGATCCCCAAATATCTTCACACACCAAATCTCCAACAGTGACTAAAGCCACGAATGTTGGTGCTGGTGTTAGTTTCTGTCTTCCCTCCTCCATCGCCAGGAGGCTACAAAGGCCGGCGAGCATAGACTTTCTGCTTCCTGACACAGAGGACATGTCCAGAATATCTTACCTTACAATAAGGCAAAGACCTCGGTGATTCAGAACTGTGACTACAGAGAGAAAACTGAGACAGGATATGATTTAAGGCTCTTTTTTTATGTCCCTGCTCATTCAGAAAGGTTTCCTGCTTGAAGAAGACACTGTTCACCATACTATATAGTAAATAGGATCCTCTGGTGGAGAGGATAGCTCACGATATACTTGTTGTAAAAGAAATTGAAGAGAAAAATGGAAATAAAATCCAAATGAGCTGCTGATTATGCACCAGAGATCCTCAGTATGATAAAAAAACAAATCACACGGTCGGTCGTATTACTGATATTCTTAAAATGCAAAATAAACATAATCAGTCACAGATTTTTTCGAGAAACAAAAACTGAAAATAATGAGTCCTAAATGTGATGCTTTGTTACAGGAAGTGGGTTGGTACGAATCACTGATCGTGACAACCATCTCTTTTGTGTTAGCGGCGGCTGCTCACTCATGTGTCCTGAAAATCTACCTCTTTAATAAATAGTAGAAAAATAATATTTTCCTCTTTAAAGTGTTTCTTCCTGTATTTATGTGAATCGTTGAAGTTTTTTTCCCCCACACTTTGAAGTTCACAGACACTCATGAAAAATGTCCAAATATCATCCCAAGCCACTTTGAGAGAAAACAAACTGTGGAGTGTCTATGTGCGGACATAAGGGGAGTAAAGCTGCAATAGAATCCATGAAAGAATCCCACATTAGATCCCAGTCTGTGTGAAAATACAGTATTTTTTTTAATCATTCTCACAAATGCACGGACTCCCCTGTTCCTCTTCCTGCCCCTCACCACAAGAGGGCTTCATGGGGAGGCTCGGGTGGAGCCCTGGGGCAAAAGAGGTCCCATCAGCATCTAGATTTCTATGTTAATTTGATTATCCTCTGGTCCTATAAAGTGTTTGTTCTGGCGCTCCACATGGAAATGAAGACCTCTGTCCTCCCTCAAGGTTCCAGTTGTGTCCTCTCCTCAATGACTGGGCTCAAACAGCATCTTTGTGCTCTTAAAGAGTCCTGAATGCCAAATTCCTTCAGAAAACAAACAAAAAAAAATCCCACTTGGTTATTTTAACTGGCCCAGGTCTGATCACTTTCAGTGTGTGTGAAACTGTGAACGCTTGCCAGATTTTGAACTGGGCTGGAAAAAAAGGGTTGAGATGGAGATGTTGGCACAATGAGGCTAATACCCATATTAAGCTAAACATCCACTCATGGCAGAGATCCCAGCGGCCCAGTGACACTGTGAGTCCAGCTTCTCTCTCCATCAGTCCATCCGGACAGTACCTACTGTGTGCTGTCTAATCGAGCACAAATGTTTTTAAAATAGTCTTAATTAAAAATAAAAAAAGAGGGTAGATGCCACGCTGAAGATCAGCACTCTGCGTCCACACTGTGCACGGTGACCGCCGCCTGCAGGTGGTGCGTATGCGTGTGCAGTGGGTGGTGGTGTGTATGCGTGTGCCGGTAGGGGTGAAACTTGTGGCTGAGCAGCGCTGCCGTCTGAGGAGGCGTATCCAAGTCGAGGTCGTCGTCGTGGTTACCGACGTCGACACCGGCTGAGAGTGGGTCGTTGTTCCCGGGTGGGTTCTCGCTGTCCTCCTGCGGACTCATGGTGCTGTAGCCTGGAGACAAAAAAACATGCAAATGTTGGTATTTCTGGACACGTTATCACTCTCGCACCTCTTTGCTCAAAATAAAACCTTTAAGGGACAATATATTTCCAGGTTGCACAGCTCCAGAGTTTCAAACTTTGGGTCACAGCATGTGAGCTTCACTTAAAACTGGAATCTGTAAATCTAATATTAGTCAGACACCTTTATATAGATTTAAAAAGTTTGTATCATCTCTTATATGCAATCCATTTGAAGCTCCCTTCATGCCACTGACACCCAAATACAAAGGTATGCCACACTTGACTTCAAAGCTTGAAACTATATCCTTGGTGAGTCAGTTTTGAAGTCTTAAAGTTGGGTCATGAGCCATAATTGGTTGGGAAACTTTGCCATAACCCCTTGATCTGAATGTTAAACTCAGTTTCTGCACTTTGCCCTACTTCCTAAAGGAGCTGGAAACAATGACTGTTTCAATTATCTAGAAGAGAAAGCCTTTATTGTCACTGTACTGCTTACAATGACAATAGGAGTGCTGCTCCACTTCGGTGCATAAGCAATCAAACACACACACTAATTGACTGAAAATATTAAATGTCTTTAATCTTTTGATAGCCCAATTAATCGTTCAAACATTTTAGTCTATCAAATGTCAAAAAAGAGTAAAAGATATACATCACAGTGACAAAAATACACAGAAGAACTCCCTGTCCTCACATTTAAGAGGCTGGAACCAGCAAATGTTTTGCATTTTTGCTTGTGGGTGACTTAATCAATTCCCTCAATGCTCAAAGTTGTTATCAAGAAGTTATTCGGCCAACCAACTGAACAACTGGGGTCACAAGAACTTCAAAGCATGAAAGTTGGGTCATGAGCCAAAAATGGTTGATAGACTGTGCCTTGAACCCTCAGAGAAAGGTCTTACACTTAGGGTGAAGTCAGGTGTTTTGGGACACTATAGATCACTAAGAAAACCACCAAATACAACTCTAACCTTACCTTACCTAACTTTTCAAATTTGTTGTGTATCTCTGCTATGTTTCTATAAAGACAATATGTTGCAGAGTAAAATACTTTCGAAGCTTTGGACCTTCAAACACATAAAGAATCATGTTTGTTTGTTTTTCAAAGCCGTAAAAAATAAATTTATTGGTTCAGTCACTGATTCATGAATGCAACCTAACTATTCATCTAAAAAAAGATCTTTCAACTTTTCCCTGGTCTACTGCCACCCATTTCCTTGGTGCCATGTTGTTTACGGGTCCATGTCATTGGTCCGACAGCCCATTGGTCCGACATCCCATTAGTCCGACGGTCCGCGGTGCTGAACGGCTCCCGGCGGGCGTATTTCTACCTTGATGGTGCGCCGCGACCGTCTCTGGGTCAGCTGGGAAAGGCTTGAGGCGAAGCAGGCTCACAGCTTATGTGTTTGCCACTTTCTTTTTCATTTTAACCCACACCATGATCTTTTCCTGACCCTAACCAAGTGGTTTTTGTGCCTAAACCTAATCAAACCTTAACCACAGGGCATCATGATGATTTCGGAACAATGGGACTTCGGAACAATGGGTTTAATATGGTCGGAACAATGGGCTGTCGGACCAATGGGCAGTTCCCGTTGTTTACAGTGGACATGCATGTGTAACTACGATGGCTAATTCTGAACTACGACTACTATGACAAAGTGGCACACGATAGCATAACTCATGATGTTATGGCACCTGGTAGTCTGAACACGCTGGCTGTCCCAATTTTAGTTTATTTTTTTGTCCCATTTTACCTGAATGCACTAAGTACTCACTCAAAACCCTTTCAAAGTAAAGTGAATTATGAAAATATTTTGATTGTAAGTCAAACTTTTAAATTAAATGCAACACCCTACAACCATTTTTTTCTTAGATTTATACCCTTCCTGTTTTATCTGCAGTACTTTTATTAGAAGAGAAAATCAACATGCCACATTTGCTGTCAACTCCTGGGACCGGTGATTTTTTTTGACTATTTGCTCTGCACAATCAAAATGATTGTTCCATGTAAAGCACATGTATAGTAACATTGCGATAACATGTTTGGTGACTGGCTGGAAACAAATAAATCATCCTTGATATAACAATTTTACCACAAAACCCACACAAGTTGGGTGAGGGGTTTAAGCAAAGGTTGAGAAAAGCTGCTGATCATTGCAAGGAAATGGGAAGACACCATAACAGAAACTACTCAGCAAATGATGCCCTCCAGTCATAGACCTTCAACACAGAAACATTCATATGAATACACGTTAACACACAATGTTTCTGAAAGCAGTACAAGCTCTTTGATGGCACATTGAAAACTAAATATCCCCACCGGGCATTTTTGCTTTTTGTGTTCAGCTTTCTCATACAATATGAAAAAAAAAAAAAAAAAGCATACATATTTATGACCGCTTTCCTACACATATTGCACATATGTGTAGCCCAAGGAGATAGGAACATAAGCCAACATGGCAGTTAGGATACATTGGTAAGTGGAGCAGTGAGAGGGCGGTACTGCTGTCATATGAAAAAAAGGGATTACTGGGTCAGAGACTAAGTAAACAGATTGAACATAAAGAGAGAAATATTTTATTATGGTACATTCCACTGATGAAAGACAATTTCAGTTGTCGCAATCCAAGTTTGTGACGAGCGAAATGACTAAATGCGCGCTCTTCCAGCAGTATTTTCCTAAAAACCTCACAGGCTCTGGGTTTATTCTCTTCACTTGAACTCAAATTCGTCATAACCCTCCATCTGCTGAGTGGGTTTCATCGCTTTCAGGACCATGAAATCCATCTGAAACACATGGTCTGACTATAAAAAAATATTTGGGAGTTGATCGGGAAACAAACCCATTTTCCTTAATTCCTTTAGTGCCGTCTTTTTCCGATCCTGAAGTGACACCAGCAACATGCTGCACGATGGGAACATCAATCTGTTCTTACAGTCGAGCAAAAAAAACGCTGTAAGCCTGCGTGCCTCGACAATTATAGAAAAATCACTGCCATTTCAGATGATGAAACATTAAACCTCCAGAGATACCGAACCAAGTGATGTGTGGGTTTGTGTGTGTGTGTGTCAGTGGGGGGTCATGTGTCTTTGGCATGTAGGCAGAAGGCGGTGGGTTGAAGTATGCATCTATGTTTGTGTGGCCTCATGGCCAATTATATCTCCCGACAACCTTCTCTATCCCCCAAACATCTAACAGTTAAACAACAAAACCATCAAGTAAACATGTCTGATCCCTCAGCATTCTTCTCTGGGCTTTGGACGTTCATACTATAAAGCAGAAACCCTGTGTTGTATTTCCTAACCCCAAGCAGAACAAAGCCAAACTATTCATAAACAAGTCTGTCTGCAGCCATGCTAGCAGCTTGATGTGGCTGTTGTTATGCTCAGTCGAGCTGATCGAGCCCAAATATCAGGCCCGACCCTGCGTGAACCTGCATAGTTTCTGTCAAAGCTCGACTACAGTCTAAAACATGGCAGCAAACCAGATTAAAAACAAAATTTCCACTGTAAAAAACAACTTAAACATTGAAACATTTATCACAAGCTTAAGTCAACTCAAGTTGTTTAGTGTAACAGACATCTGTGACCCAACATGTACCCTTGTTACTGTATGTTGTGTCTGTCCTTGGGCCTTTGCCATATACAGTATATTAGATAGAGACTACATAACATTCCTCTTCATTAATGAGAGGCTGAGTTAGGACATGTTGGTGACAATACAGCCCAAACATTATTCATGACATTACACACACTATAAGGTCTGCATTTAAAAGAAAAAGAGGGTTTTGGAGCGAACCCGACCTGATTCAAGCCCGGGGTAAGTATGAGAAATTACAAACTGTTCCGAATCCGGCAGGTTGGATCGGGCCCATTGAGTGTGTAAAGAGAATCAAAGCTGTAATGCACAGTGGTTCTTTGATGTAAATGCTAATGTCAGCATGCTAATTCACAATGACAATGCTAGCACGCTATTTTTAAGCAGGTATGATTGGTTTACCATCTAATTAAGTATGTTAGTATGCTAACATTTGCTAATTAGCACTAAGCTTTTTGGGATGTCATTAGTTTTTCAGGTATTTGGTCATGAACCAAAGCGATGGATTAAAATTTGGACCTGATGATGGTGCTAGAGGAAAAATCAAGACATCATCAAAGTCAATATATTAATCCCAATGGGGACATAAATGTCTGTACAAAATATCATGGCAATCCACTCAACAGCTGTTGAGATTTTTAATGTCTGTACCAAAGTGCTGGACCGACTGACACTGCCATCCCTTTTTGAGTCATGCCACTATGATTTGCTTTCCTCATTTTGTCCCTGTCATGTTAAGTGGTCAGTGTCAGGTGATATAGTGTAATATACCAGAGGGTAATGTATGTCCCACAATGAGGCCTGATGTTAACAAACTAAATGTCCTGTCCTGCCTCAATGACGAGTCCTAAAATCCTGCACTGGAGTCAAAATGAGAAGTTTGCTCAGAAATCTTCCTCCCTGATTCTGAGAAGATTAGCTGGGCTTTGATACCAAACGAAAGAAAGCTGACAAAGAAGAGGAGAGACAGAAGAATGAGCAGAGGGAGCGACGAGGACGGGAGCAGAGAGGAGGAGAGAGGAAGGGAGGGATTAAAGGAAAGGGAGGGATGGAGACTTCAAAGAAGTTCCAGACACGGAAGATGCCAACTTTAGCTCGCTTTATCCCTCTTTTCCCCAAAGCAAGAGCCAGAGTTTCAGGCAGGCCTACAGCTAACTGTGTGCTGCAGACAATTTTAAGCTGCACCAGGTGAGGAAAGCAAATCCCTCCTAATGTCAACAGATGTGGAGAGACGGGGTAAACTACCACGTCATTTTAGACGAGACAAGTCTTTCTTTCCTGACAAGTTAAAAGACAACAATTAAGTCTGCAACAAAGTGGATGACATGTTGACTAATACACCTGGATTTTCCTTTACACTTATTCGCCTTCTCAGCAAGACTTCGAGTTAAAGATCAGTACCCATCAGTCTTCACATCTGACTCTCATCAAGATACATGTATCAAAATGTCATATTAGTGCTTTAACTTGTCAATATAATGTCAATTTGTTTTTAAGGATCTATAATATACCCCTTCTCGACAGTCGTGGGCTGGCTTGGCTTGGCTTGGCTTGGTTTGGGCTGTCAGCCCAGCACAGCAGGGATTTGCATTTCCTTACAACAGGGCTACAAAAGGTGTGTCTTTAACTGATGACGGCTGGTCTTGAGTTATTACGTTTAAAAGCAGTGGGCTGGTCCACAGCTAAAGTCCCCTGTTATTTTTTTCTGCATGTGTTTTTCCACAGCACGGCAGGTAAGAGAAATTCACCTGTTGGAGGTGAGCTGTTTGCAGAGGTACAGTAAGAGCCTTTGTCTGCAGCTCTTCATCAACATCTCACTGTGGCTGTTTCTGCTTTTACTCTTCCTCCCTGCCGTATTATTAGACCTGCCTGTATTGAAGAGAAGCTGCTAACATAGTTCCGCTAATTCAGTTATAACACATTTCATTTCCTATAGATTCTTCACAATAAAAGTCCCCCGTTTTTTTGTTAGGTAAAAACTTTTATTGTGAAGCAGCAAAATAAGGAAATGTTGAGTTTTCAAGCAGCAACTTCACACAACTTCTAATACGGCGGATGGCGAACATGAAACAGTAAAATAAAGCAGATATCTGAAGTAAAAACATAACTAAAATCCAAACCACAGAGATTCAGTTAGAAGCTACAAAAGTACTTCTAAAAACGTCCTTCTCTCTGGTTTCCCTTTAGACAGAAGTAAGTAGAATCTTGCAACACAGTCAACACAGTCAACACAGCCAACCTCGACGACCCCTGTTCGTCGGGGTTGGCCGCGGTCGGCAAGATGTCACTACTACCAGCTTGAGGGTGGGTGGTTTGGTTTTGGACCTACTCCTGAGAAGGTCCATCTCCGGCGCAGCTTGGTGTGGCACAGCGCACCTAAACTGGCAATATAAATGCAAATCTGCGCGGCATGACTTTACTCGGCGTGGTCAAAAGTGACAATGGGAAAGAGTATGTCTGCAACAAACTGAATGACACATTGACTAATACACCTACATTTGAAGGAACTGTTTGACAGTTTAAATACACTTATTCACCTTCTAGCCAGGAGTTAGTTTCAAGGATTAATACCAATCAATCTTCACATCTCTTGGCACGAATGCATGTCCCACAATGTCAAACTAGTGCTTTAGTTTGTCAATACAATATATTTTTTCTTTACAATCTGTAATAGAGTGCCCCAATCCAGATGTTATACAAAATTTGTCCCATTTACTATCTTCAATATTATTTCCTCTTTCATTTTCTCATAATAAGGTTTATTTCGCTAACAGGTTTAAAAGCATGTGATTCCTGAAGATGGGAGATAATTATATTCTTCATGTTTACTGCACACAAAGAAAACATTTAAATATAATGATATCTGCCTCATCCTCTCTGTAGATATTGATTATACTGTACACAGCAGCTGCAAGTATAAACATGACCTCTATAATGTAAGGGTGTGGATTACAGTTGGTACATATATGCAGTATGTACAGTATTCATTATTAGATGGGTAGGTCCTGCCACTGCCTGTAAGCTAATACTGCAGCTCTGCCAAACAGCCCTCTGTATGTGTGCGTCACTCACTTAACAGATTTAATGCTCTGATCCTGCTGTGATCTTCATGGTGTGCGTTTGTGTGTGAGTGTGTGTGTGTATGTGTGTGTGTGAGTGTGTTCTATCATACCCTTCAGCAGTACAAGTGAGTGGATTGTGGTAGGAGGGCACCTTTGACCGAGCAGAGAAGAGCAGCAACTTTGAAGCATCAACTTGGTAATGAATTTGTTTTAGTCCCTGACGGACTCACACCCCCTCCTTCCATTATTTCAAACTCATCTTCCTCTCTGTCCCTGTCCTCTTGCCCTCGCGTTTCACTCTTATTTCCCCCCTTTCATCATTTTTGCATCTACATCTCTCCACTTGTCCTCCATTTTCAGGGTTTTTTTTCTTTCCCATCCTCAGTTACGCAACATGTGATAGTCCTTCCTGTCCATTTACGTAGACTGCTCTTTTTATTAGCACTTGTGAATCACTGTTTGCTGCTCTTACAGGGAGAATTCAGATGTCCTCAGATGTTATATAAAAAAACTTTTGATATTTAAGGATTCTTTTAAGTTGATCTGTATTGTCAAAATATGTTATGCAGGAGACGTGAACTACAGAGAAAACGACACTACAGGGAGCTCATTTTACTAACAAATTAAAACTATTTTCCCCCCTCACATCTCTTTATCCTCTCGGGTTTAACAGCTATACTGTACGTAACATGCAGCTGACAAGCTCTTACTCGTGTCTTTGTTTCACTTTAGCCCACTCTCCTCTCCCCTCTTCACATTCATCCTTGTTCTCTCTCTGTCATCATCAGTTATGCAACAAGTATCGGAGACACTCATTGCCAGGAAGTGGATTGATGCCATATGTAGGTGGTAAGAGCCCATGTGGGTGAAAACTGTCCATCCACGCTCACCGAGTGTCAGACTTACAAGTTCTACAAACGGTAACAGCGAAACATGAGCAACTCTCCCAGAGCTGCAGATGAGAGAAAACAAGGTACCGAGCTGTGATATAATGAAATGAACAAGCCAGGGGCTGAACCACGGCCAAAGAGCTGAGAGCTAACTGTGGATGTGAGGCTGTGCTGTAACATGCAGTTTAAAAATGATGATACCCAAGCCCTAAATGTGAATTTGGATAGTGTGGCTACATTTTTATCTTGGTATGGTTTTATGTTCTATAACACATCTTATTAAAATTCCAATTAGTGTAAATAAACTTCATTTCATGGTCTGTTGCATCTCTACGCCTGAGTCAGAGGGTTAGGCAAGGTAGCCCAGACTTCTTCCAACATCTTCCAGCTCTTTCCTGGAGGATCCCAAGGCGTTCCCGGGTCTGCCCTGGGGTCTCCTCCACAGTGTGTTCAGAAAGCTTCCTGATTAGACGACTAAACCTAGCTGTCTCCTTTCTTTGTTCCAAAATGGGTGCCGTGTCGAGAGGTGAGCCCACATCCCTTTATTGACATCACCATTTTGAATTTACCGTTACACAGCCGTGCTTATGCCGCCTAGGGCAACATTTCAACAGAACTCATGCAGGATGCGTCAGTTTTCTAACTAATGAATGTTGAAGTTTCCAGGAACTGAGATTATCTTAAACTGAACTTCCTGTTGTGTAAGAACACCAGGACATTTGCGGCAAGAAGAGAGAGCTGATCATGATAATGTTTGACCTTTAGAGGACAGAAAGGACCTTAAAGCTGTATCTGAACTAATCTATAACGACTATGAGGCTATTTACTACAAAACAATGGCCAACATTTTTTTTGGTGATTCTTGTTTTCACTCAAATGTCACCAAATATCAGCTTCTTCGACAGCTTCAGCCTGGCCAGCGTGCTTTTAACAAGGTTGTAAGGTTAATTTATTTGTCATTTGACAGCACAGGGCTGTACATGATGCACACACATTGAGAATATATCTACATATTTAAATTGGAATAGGATAAAACAAAACAATATCACTTATGTTTTATTATGTATTCAGTTGGGTTTGAAGGGATTTCATAACCTCATGAGTCACAGCAAATCTCAACCTACAGAGCACCATGAAACCACAACAGAGGAATACAAATTCTATGAATAGTCTCGCTTTGACACAGCATTACTGGCAGATGCAACCTACTCAATTCCTCTTTCCATCAGTGCTGGTGTACTGTATGACCAATAAAAAAACAGCACAAACAGCTAGTGGTTTTGAGCATCGTCACATCTGTGCTTCTTTTTTTTTTGTGGTGAGCTACTCCGCTTCTGTTAATCTACAGTATGCATATGCGGTGTGAGATAAGTTATTTGTCTTACCGTGGTCACTCTCTGTACCGGAGCGGCCCCAGTACCTCCGTCTCCGCTCAGGAGTGTGAGTGTGCCGCTCGATCACCGCGGCGATGAATCGAGTGTTACTGACTGAAAGTGAGGAGAACAAACAGGTCAACACACAGGCCCTGTTTAAATATCAAATACTTGCATTGTCAAAAAAAACCCACTATGATTAAATACCTCATCTGAAGTATTTACAGTACACCTTATATTTATCCGTAGCATGTGCTAAAGATAATGCTGGATATATCAAACAATGCTTACTGATTCCTCTGTCCTCGTGGCTGTCCTCATCCCTCTCATCTCTTTCGTTATCCAGGTTGGACATTCTCACTGACATTTCTGGAGCAGCATGGAGGTATAGGACAAGATAAATGCCAAAATGAGACAGATGCCATTGAGATATTGGAGTATTACATGAAATGTATGACAAGCATGAATTATATGTCAACAGTTAGTTTAAATGGAGCTGTATGGGGAGAATAATCTGTGTACATGCAGATAGTACCCAGGATGAAGGCTTGTTTGTGTACATGAGGGCAAGGTTTGTAAGAAAAAGGAGGGGTTACACATGCTGCACTGCAAGCTACTTTTAACCTTGCCTTTGACCGTGTGTGTGTGTGTGTGTTGTTGGTCCAAGCTGCTGCAGCTGCAGAAGAAGCTAAATCTGCCCCCCAACACACACACACATTAAGCTGCGACTTATGAGCCAATTCCTCAGGCTAATGCCGTGCGATAACATAGCCACACTCTCCACCATCTATCTATCCCGAGTTGTTTACCAAACCATCAAACCGAAAGTGACTCGGACTCAAGAGTTTTAATGAGGTTGCAATCTCGTTTGATGTTTTTGTCAATAACGCTGAGTAATTACACAAATCACGCCGCAGCAGCTGCTGCTGTGTGATGCTAATGTCAGCTGTTTGGTTCCAGCACAACTTGTCACACTGCTTGCTAATCAGGCTGCTTTAAAACTTTGTTTGGTATTTAAAGGAATGCCAGGATGTGAATAAACAAAATGTGATGGTTAAAACAAGAAACGACTGTACAGCACTTGTTTTTACTGTTGCTCTTGCAGTTTTTTGGGCACTACGGGTCAGCCAGTGGGAATATATGATACAGAAAATCCACTACGACTGCTGAAAGTGATGCTGTGGGTTTATTTGGTCCCTGGTACCAGATGTATTATTGACAGAAATGAATGTTAAACGCCCAAATTTCACTTCGGTGTCAACTTCACCTACTTAAAAGCTCCAAGATGTGTGTTTGTGAGACAGAATCTACACGAGTCCTACCCTGTGCTGCCAGCGGTGACATGTGCTGGTGCGAGCGCCTGTGGATCTGGTGCCTGTACGCATACACAGCCAGCACCAACACCATGATGCACCCCATAATGCCCCCGGCGACTGGACCCACAGGGGCGCTCTTGATCATATTCAGAGATGCCACCTCCTCATCTGCGGAAGAAAGAGCAAAAAAAAAAGAAAGGAGATGAAGGGGTAGGCAGAAGGTTGTTTAAAGAAATTAAAAAGGACTTCAGATGGCTGAAGAAGTGAAAATACAACAAGCCAATATCAAACAGCTCTGGCTCAGATCCTCACTCACGCTGCCACGCTAAGACATTTTCTACTTCGCTTCTATTCTCTCATCAGTGTGAAATACCACAGAAAAAATTATTCAACTGCAGGCAGACGGCCATTTCTCATTTTGAAAACTGATAACAGAACCAAAGAAAAATAACCAGCCAAAAGAAAAGTTTTAAATAAATCTGGAATATTGGTTATCCATGAGCTGCGATATTCTGCTGTCACAAAGACCTTGGAAATAATTGCACTTTTTTCTCTTTTGTTGCCGCTTGTTTATTTCTTTACTCTGCTTGCTAACAATGTGCACTTTTAGGATACGTGTCTCTTAACATTAGAACCAGCCTCAGCAAAGCTACTTTGCACCTTAACTGACAAAGAAATAAAAAAGCTAGTTGCGTCTTTAGAGTGAGCATCTATGTAGATCTTGAGTTATATCCACATTTCACTCACCTAGTAGTCCCAGGCCATCTGCATAGGGACTCTTGGCCCCGACGATGCCGCCGAAACACTCTTTCTGCAGGGCACAGTACGGCTTGTCGAGATGGGTCTTACCATCACTGTCCACCATGCACCACTCACAGTCCAGCACGCCGAAACAGTCACTGAAGCAGGGCGCAGAATATGGAGATTGAAAATAAGATTCTTGAAGGGCAAACACTTAAGAACTTTCTTTTAGAAATGTGCCAAATGGTAAATAATCTTTTGGAGACAAAAGGGATCATTTTCTGTCAAACGTATACGGACAGAAGCCTGTGATGTTAAATCAAAATCAAATCAAGTTTACTTATACAGCACATTTTAAAAACAACCATAAGCTGAGTGCTGTACAGAATAAAAGAACAACACACCAATATAAAGCAATACAAAATGTACACAAATAGAAAACAGAGTAACACTGCTAAGAACAATTACATATATTAAAAAGATTATAAAATACTAAAATAGCAAAACCACTACAAACAACCAAATGCCATTGAAAACATGTACGTTTTAAGATGATGTCAATGGAGGGGGAGGATTTGATTGACAGCAGAAGGCTATTCCAAAGCTCTGGAGCAGGTACCGCAAATGCACGATCTCCCTTACCCACCAACCTCCATGTGGGACAGTTAAAAGACATTTTTTGGAGGATCTAAGTGGTCGGGAGTTGGAGTAGGGGCAGAGAAGCTCAGCAGTATACTGAAAACAATTGATTTCTTATGATTTCTTAAACAGTGCATTACAGTAGATTAACTGTACCATGCATGGTGTCATGTTTTTGGGGTAAATATGCACTACCTATGATGAAATAATTTGAAAGTGAGTTGATTCATTAGTGACCTGAAACGGACACTTCATACTTCCCATTTATTACCACTGGGTGTCACTGTGCTGCTGATGTTTAGCAAAAACATATACATTTATTGAGTCATGTGTCTCATGTGATATGTGTCTAATGGTATATGGCCCTGTAACACTGTGTTTGTATGAACTTCATTCATACATTGGTTTCTTCATTATACCTGTGAAGGTGCACTGTGAATGTGTGTAATTCAGTGTGCATACCTGCTGGTGTATCTCTGGCTGCAGCGGGTGTTGATACACTGGGGCAGGGTGTCATGCAGACTGGGATCAATCACATTCAGACTGACAGGCTCCTGATGCACCTCACAGCTAGGGTTCCTGAACAACATAAAGAAAGGTGCAGATGCAGTCAGAGCACATTCTTGGTCAGAGTACAAACACCCAGCTGACAACATCCATCCAAATCCTAGAATGAAGCATGATTACACTTAAAAGAAAGAAAAACAACAAAAAAAGCAGTCACTGCGCAGTAAATCTGACACGTAAAGAAATCAAAGCAGGAGCCCTCAAAGTCTTCAGTGTGTCAATTTATGCAAAGCAGCTTTAAAAGGACAAACATCAATGCGGCTTGACACAAAACACAGAGGAAAAATCTGACAGCGGTAAAAAAAAAAGAAAAGAAAAGAAAAGAAAAGATAATTGCATGTCTTCCTGAAATAAAGAAGGAATTGGCATTTGAAACATTGACGCGCTGTCAAAGGCAGCTGATGGTTGATGAAAGGAGACGGGTGAAACAAGAGGGAGGGAGGACGAGGACTGAAAGGACGGGAGAGAATAGAAGTGAGGAAACACCCACAAACGTTTACAGAGCGCCTTATATGTATACGACAGGAGTGTGAAAGACACCAGTAGTACGCACGAAACAAATGAATTTGGCAAATGTGCTACTGACAGCAAGTAAAAATGTACATCTGAGAGATATCACTCTTTCTTATTTTATTTTCAGATCTTACTATTCTGTGCTTTATTTTACTTTATTTTTACTCTTTTACTTGTGCATGTTTTTGGATTTGTTATGTTACTTCTCTTATGTTTTGCTGTTGCCATGTTATGTTATTGTACTTCTTTTATTTTACCGTACAGCACTTTGGTCAACTCTGGCTGTTTTTAAACATGCTTTATAAATAAATTTGATCTGACATGATTGCATTGGCATGATTTACTATTCACTCTGGCCTTAGCATGCTAACTCTTAGCATTCATGATCAAAATCCTCACTATCCAAGTCAAATGACAAAAATATTAACAGGGCATGTCAGTGGTTTTCACCTGAATATTAGGTACATAGCCTAATAATGTTTTAATATGTGGCTCAGGCATGTCTTGCACTTACCTATTTTCAGCATTGGTGAGGTTGCCGGTACACTCATTGACCTCCAGGGGGCACTCACATGGACACTCACATTCATTCTGCTCCATTCTGAAAAACACACCAATAGTGCTCAGTGAGAAAGCTCCATTTAATTTATATTATGGTCATTTTGGTTGTTTTTACACGTCCACATATGTAATATTTCATTAGCTAAGCTTCTGTCTGATGTGATTGGAAAATACAATTCAGACACTCTGTAATGATTCTGCTGCAGCATTACACCATCAAATGTGGATCTTTACTAAACTCAAGTGGTTGTATTCACAGAGTTGCTCCTATTGAAGAACGTCAAAGAAAATTCTTAGAATTATGACATTTTCTAAGAATTTCCTCTTACAGCAGAGGGGTCACACAAACAATACTTTCAGTCTCATATTGTAATGCAGTTCATTTCATTTCCACTGGGTGTCCACACCTTGCAGGCTCACAAAAGGGTGCGTCTGTGACAACCAATCACATCTGTTAAAAGCAAGCATCACACCTAGCAATGGGGTCAACCACACCTCCTCACTAATGTAAAAGTTCCCGTCCCTTCTTTGCTCAGAGCTGCTCTGAGAACTTTCCTAGATTACTCCTAAACTGGGATTCCCTACTAAATTTTTTTAGGCTAAGCTAGGAGCTCTTTGAGCGTATTTTAGGAATGTTTGTAACATGGCCCCAGAAGTTTGTCTTGTGATCTTGTTGAACAAACATGCAAACCATCAAATCTATTCTACAACAAGTCAGCATCATAATATGTAAACAGGCATGTGGGTGAAGGAGAGACCTGTGGCAGTTGAGACAGAGCCGGTCCACGGTGCTGCAGGCGCAGAATGCCAAAGAGTCACATGTCTCGTTGACGATACCAGCAAAGGCGTTGGTGCCGGGGATTCGGGTCAGACGGTACTTGGAACAATGGCTACCATGGACAAGGTTGGTCAGGTCCCCCTAGGAGAAACACAGGACAAGACAAGAAATGTTTTTTAAAACCTTTATATTCAATCTCGCCTTCCCCCACTTAAAGGCAAGCAAAATAAAAGCAAGAGGTTAGGCCTCTTTACAATTACCCATAACAACAGGAATAAATATAGGAACAAATACAAAACAAAGATGTGTAACAGTCAAAGAAGCTACTTTGTGGGAACAGTTGTGAAAAGGAATCGAAAATGTGTAATAAATTTAATAGATTTAAAATATGCATCTTTAAAAATAAGATGATGAACAAATTCAAAATTAAATTATGAACACTAGTGTGCGTGTGTGTGAATTTTTGCTGGGACTTTTGGGTACATATAATATACTTTTTTTTTTTACTTTTTCTTTCATTTTAATAGTATAAATCAAGAGAAGAGTTGGTCACGGCTTTACAAATAATGGCGTCTTATAGTTTATTATTGTTGTTATTATTATTAATAATAATAATAATATTTCTTAAATGTATTTGGGTTTTTTTCTTTTCTTGTGTGTTTAAGTTGAATAAGTTGGGGAAAAAATAATTACCAGACACAAGTAAATAAACTAGTAATGGACATGAGGTATTTGGACAAATTTAGATTTTAATTAGTGATATAATGCTCAATCTGCTCCTTGTTAATCTAAAATTGGGCATAAATTAAACGGTATGACATGTTAAAATAAATAAATAAATAACTTTAAAGCTGCAGACCTTAAACTGGAATAATATTCCATCAGAGTCTTTAACTACACAAAAACACATTGATTTTAATAGAGTTATAGTATACAGAAATAATTATAGGTTGCAACACCAGGGATCACCACAAGAGAGCAGTATTATACTATCACATATTCACACTGATTAGAAAGGCCTTGTGTCTGTCATTCTGTGCTCCTGTGCAGTCATCCATACATCTTGAGAACATCTCGTGTCCTTTGCTTACCATAATGCTGGTGTTGAACTTGTAGAAGCGCTGCACCGTGCGATCGCTGAAGCTGTTACACAGGTTCTTCTTGACAAAGTTGGGGTGGTTCAGGATGTCGTTGGCCACCAGCGGCTCCTACGATCAAAAAGGCATGATGACAAAATGAGGAATAAAAGATGAACAAACGTGAAAAGAGGATTATTAGAGGGTAGTTTTGCATTTGTATATTAGTCCATGGTCCTTTACCTTGTGTGTGATGTGCTGTTGCTCTGCAGGGGCGTGACCTTTGGGGTCAATGAGGGTGGGGTGAGCAACCAGGTACCCTCTGTCCTCCATTATGAAGCACCTACAATGTACACACACAAATATATGTACAGACTGCAGACACAGTGACAGAGGGGATCAATTTAAGGAATATACATAACTTAAATTAGTCATACCAGCCCTGCTTTTTCAGATCCCTTTCCACCCCAAGTGCTTAATTCAACCTGCAAAATATTGCTCCGTTCTACTTCCCTCCATTCCTCAAACACTCTGCCAAATACTGCTCCCCACTGCCCCACACCCCCTTTGAGCTAATCCTGTTTTATATGGCTCTTGAACACCAACAGAGAGAGCATGAAGGAAGTGAAGAGAAAAAGGGGAGAAGAAGAGGGGGTGCAAGAAAAAGGATGAAGAGAAAAACAAAAAGGGGAGACATAAAAGCTGGAGAAAGTATGTCGGACTGAGACAACAGCAATGCCACATCTCCAGCAGGAATGCCGTGATAATCAGCTTATCTCTTCTCCCCTCCCTTTCTTTTTTCTTCCCCATCTCTCAGCAAATTTCATTCTTGCTCAGTAAGAACAGAAGTTTAGCCACTGTCTACAGACATTCAGCGGAAAAGGCAAAAAAGGAAATAAAGAAAGGAATGATTTGTAGAAGAAGTGAGAAGATAGAAACAATCCATCCTCTTTCCTACCTGATCTTGTTGCCTTTGTCCTGGTTGCAAATGGGCAGCAGGTCTAGCAGGACCTTATAGAAGTAGCGCAGGGTGAAGTCTATACCCATCACTGCAATTGCGTAACCAGGGGCCATCTGAGAGCTGGAGAGAGGAGGAGACGGGGAATGCGACAGAAATGCATCATAAAGGATTCTCTCTTTAATGAAGAAAAACCTTTCTGTTCAATTGTTTGCTGCGATTGTGTGTTAATCTGTACACTGACAGAAGTAATTGTCACTTACTCTACAGACCTCTATAATAACATAAATGTTTACCCACACCAGCCACAAAAAAAATCCCCATTAAACACTAAATAGATCACACACATACACACACACACACCCTCTTTGAATCTGTGTTAGACAGACTACAGCCTGAGCAATGTTATGCTCACTGAGCCGGTCATCAACACTCTAATCCTGCTTATCACACACACACACACACACACACTGATATTGGATGTTTATGTGTACATTTGCATGGACCATGGTAAACAGTTCCTATTGTGCCACTGCGAGCAGTGTTGTGGTGCTACGTTGGGTTTTAAGCTCACGGAACTAGAAACATAAACACTGTAATCTCAGCTACAGTTACAGGCTTTAACTCAAAGAGGCTGCGTTCAAAACATTCTGCTAGAACTTCTATAAAAACTGGCTGAGGTACAAAGTGTAATACTGCACATATTCACATCAGAGCTCGAGGAGATAGCTGGAATACAGTGGCTTGCTCAAAGGCATCTTGGAAGAGCAGATGCTTGAGATAACTGTGGCTGGATCCAGACCATTTGACTCAGATATTCTGCCCCTCATTACACAGCCCTAAGGGAAAAATGGTCAATGATATTTTGTCCTGAGAAACAGTGCGCTCTTCCGGGCTGAGTGCCTAACAGCCCACAATTTTGTCTTGGCTCATAACAACAGTGAACCTGTTGATGAGCGATACCTAATAAACAGACCTGATCGTTTATTTCCCAAGGTGTAAAAAACAAATCACACAAATTAGTCCATCACCTGCAAAAACTATTTTTTTGGCCAATTGGGGGCAGCGGAAACAAGCTGTGAAAAAGACACTGACATAGGATCAACTTTTAAGTTGCCATGGCAACTTGTTGAGACTATATGTTTAACATTCATTCTCTTTTAGCTTGGTTTTTGGTCTCTATCAACTCGTGAGGGGAATATCTGACTTTTTAGCTGCTAAATGCCCCACTATGCTCACCAGCTTGTGTCTAACTGTGTCTGTCTGCTGTTTGGTAAAGACCAGGTAGTGTACAGTGGGTGGGTGAGAGCGGGGAACGTGAACTTGAACAGTGAAGTTGTGGGATGGACAGGTAAACAATGAAACTCAGACACAAGATAATGACACATAAATTGTTCCTTCATTTCCCAAGACTCTCTTGTCTCATTGTGAGGTTTGGTGTCGTCGCTTCTTGTTTTACTTTTCACATAAAACCACTGAAACGTAAATATGTGGCTTGTTAAACAGTGTGCAACAGCAGCACAAATAGAAGGGAGTCATAAGTTTGCTAGCATTAGCCACTATAAGCTACCATCCATACCAGAGCCAGAAAGTCTCTAACAGCAAACAACCAACTTAGCAGTTTAGTAGTCTTACTTTAAATGAGTGAGTTTATCAAACAGATACTTATTCAGAAAAAACCATGACTTGTAGGACTTGATTTCCTCTGGTGCACTCAAACATGAGATGGCAGAGGGGTTAATTGTGGTAAAAAATACACCTTCCTCTTCTTACCTGGAGGCATGGATGGTGTGGCTGATGGTGACGACGTAGCCCGCACCACCCACATCCAGGTACGGCCCCGTGAAGGTGATGAGGCCAGGGTTAGCCACAGCATGCTGGTACCTACACAACACATCACACATGCAGAGTTATTTGAGATATCTTTAAAGATACTTTTACAGGTTTGATCCAACCAGATAGTATTTATAGAATGTGTACTGGACATAGAGAAGAGCATTTTAGGTCTTGACTGCGTACAAAACAACTGTCACAATTTGTTGATGATCATATCGATACTCAGTTACTTTACTCTGAGTAACTGGATTGTTGGATTTACTGAATATGACAGACATTCTTAGTCTCATTACACTGTCATTCACAAGTACTTTAATACTTATTTCATATTTGTTGTCAGTTTTGTGTGAAAAAAAAAAGCAATAAACAACATTCATTAAAAAATAAATTGAATGAATGAATAATTTTTATTTCAGTTGATCATTTTACATTATAATCCGTATTCATTTTATATTTTGAGGCTTTGTTAAAACGCAACACAGCTACATAATTTCCAATCAGCATCGAGTCCATTGCATACTTGAAACACATCTGTAATTTACATTGGCTCTCAATTTACATGTTTCATAAATAAACAACCCTCTTAAATTATAATGGCCTTTTCTTAATTTAAAAAAAGAACTTTTAAAACAGCCAGGAAGGTTTTTGTTGACAACTTGAAAAAGCATTTCCAATGTTTTTAAATACACAATTTTTGAAGGTGTGTGATGCTATAAACAGTTGATTAGTAAATTCACGATAACCTGCTTTATGCAATATTCTAAGGGCTCTTTTATAAAGTTTAATTATAGGATCTATATTTGTTTTGTCTGCATTTCCCCAAAATTCAGTGCAGTAGGACATATATGGCATTACAATTCTTAGTCTTAGTTTTACCTGTAATTGTTACTTTAAGACGTTTTATTTAAGTGAAACTTTTTCGATCTGATTATTTTTGTCAAAGTGGACATTTCTTCCATGGCTGAACGTACCAACAGAAAGTAGTGATGGGCAAAGCAGTTCTTTAAATGTTACTGAATCACTAGAATCACTTCATTAAAAAGATTAGTTCACAAGATTCGTTCACCGAATCGTTCAGTGCTTGGCGGGAGGAGCCCTGACTGAGTACTGCGTAGTCCGACTCTCTGAACTGATACACGGCTGAGCTGCTGCTGCGTCTGCCCTGCACTGGTGAGTCCCAGCCTAACATTTTAAGTTTGTCAATCTGGAAACTAAATCTGTTAAAACAATGGGGAGGTGTGTGATAGTGTTCATATGGCTTGACTCCTGGCTACATCAGCCGTTAGCTTGGAGAAAACAGTCCCTATAAAAGTGTGAGATGATTTGAAACACTCAGGGATCGGGGTCATTCACCGAGTGATTTGTTCACCGAGTGATTCGTCACGCGGTAGGCAGTCCCTCCCTGCACCCTGGCTGCCTCGCGACTCGCGAGTGATTCATCGTTCACATGGACCGAATCAGCAGTTCCACTCCCGGCCTGCACGCTCGCTGCTGAGCTCAACTGAACTGAGCAATAAACGAATCAGTTCCAGAAGTGATTCAGTTCAGTACGTTCACTCAACAGATTTGTTCTTTTGAACGATTCGTTCGCGAACGACACAACGCTAACAAAAAGCTGCTACAACACATGTAAGCTTTACAAAGTTTACATTCAATTGTTGAAGTTTCTTTTCTTTTATCTTTCTACTCTTCTACTGGCATATTTGTGTGCATAAGTAATTTGGTTGATCCCTCTCTGTATGCAGTTGTTTCAGTCAAGTAGGCCAAAAAGGTTGAAAAACCACTAAAGCTGGGTGGACACGTTCCACGGGCTGGAGTGTAAATGTGAGAGTGTAAATGTAATCAGTGATAGAGCTCTACACAATGTGCTGATAATCATCCTAACTACACAAAACTTTCCAGAATAATATTACCCAACTGGAAACTTTTTAAACTTACTTTAAGTCAAACATCCAAGTGTGGAAAAACATGCTTTGTCTTATAGTCTGTTGGATTTTTGTCAGCTCATTACAATTCAGCAGTTCAGTGAGAAACTCTGAACCTCGCTCAGCTCAGTAATGGCCGGTGACCATTTAACCACAAACATGTGCCGGCAGTTTGCACACATACCCCTTTAACTCCTACCTATCCAGCCAGTCTCATATCTCCTTTCACTCCCCTAAAACACACGCACTCATATATACATACACACACACACACACACACACACTTCTTCACCCCCTTCACACCCTCCAAAGTAAGCCTCACCATTGTCTGCGGGTCGGGTCGAAGGCTTTGTCCATCAGTGATCCTGGGTAAATCCGGAGCACCCCACTGGGCGTTGCTATGTAACGGCGCACAATGTAGCAGTTGAGGCTACTCATTTCCATTAGTGTCATCCACTCATCCGTGACGTGACTGGTCGCCATAACCTCGTTCCTGACAGAGGACTGCGGAGGAGAAAGGATGACAGGATGGAGGGAGACAAAGAGA
Source organism: Epinephelus moara (assembly GCF_006386435.1). NCBI lineage: Eukaryota > Metazoa > Chordata > Actinopteri > Perciformes > Serranidae > Epinephelus > Epinephelus moara. The sequence goes on from NC_065515.1 coordinate 25,421,229, forward strand.
GGAGAGGGACAGTGAGGGTGGAAGAAGAGAGAAGGAAGGAGGAGAAAAGTGGTGAGGAAGAGGTAGAAAAGTGCGAGTCTTAATCTGGGGTTTGCCTGAAATGTAAGTTGGCCAAAACTTTTGGCAAGTTGGCCTCCGGTCTACCCACAAACAAAACTGAAATAAAAAGTGGCTCCTGCCAATTCAAACACACCTGAACTTGACATTATTCTACTGTACTGCTGCTCGAGATGGTGATACATATCTTTTTTAAATGAAAGTATAATCACAAAATCACACGGCTCAGAACACCAGTATTTAGGAATAAAAGGAGCTCGATTAGCCATAAAGCCCTGAAAAACACCCTGAAAATTACATCCCAGCACCATTTTCAGAGAGGCTTCTGAGTTTGAAAGGGGTGATGAGGTCACCGGAGGGGGCCTTTAAGACTAGCCTGGGAATCAGAGCTGGGACTGGGGCTTAGAGTTCAAACTCTAACCCCCTACTCCCCCCAGGACAGGAATGCACACGGGCTGCCAAAACCACGTGGGGGCTTGTCCCCCTTCTTAAAGATGCAGAGCTTCATTTACACTGTGTGGATTTTAGCTGTAATGTAAGCAGCCAGATGTTGTACGATACAGAATCAAAAGTTGCATTTAAAGGTACTTCAAAACACCAACTATCCTGGGACTCATTAATTGTGTGTAAGTGTGTTTGTACATACTTACAGAAGAATATGAATATGTGTGTAGTGTAACCTGACTGCAGGGCTGGCTATGTGCCATGTGTTTGTCAGGTAAACAACATTAACCCTGTATGCGCCCACAGGCTGGTCCCGTGCTTGTTTACCTTGAGGCCAGGGTTGGCTATGAGCCTGGTGTTATCACTCAGGTAGGCAGTGTAGTGCTCCACCATGCGCTTTGTCTCTGGCTGGCTGAGGTGCTCGTAGGGAGAGGAGAAACTACCAGCTGCCAACATCACAGTGGGAGACTCTGGGAAAGAGACAGAAGAGGGGAAAAGGGGACAGTGTGAGATGCTGATCAATTCTTTAGAGCTGACTATGGATAAAAATAAAGTTTGGAGACTCATTCATTATTCCAAGTGATTATATACGAGTCCGGTGCTGTTTTCTTACCGACTGTGGCAAGCTGTTTGAAGTGCAGGCAGGAGCTGGGCTGACCCAGCAGGTCTAAACGATGGTACAGTAGTTTGGAGCTGGGAGCGGTGTTCAGGTTCTTCAGATGCTTCACCGGGATCTCCGGCTGCACGTACACGATGCACAGGATGAATGACGTGTCCTGAACCTAGAGGATAAAAGGCAGGAGAGGAGGATGAAGGCTGATGTTACTCAGTGTTTGTGTTACTGTCAACACATCCCATGAAAAGACCAAACCAATAATGTTCGTCCATATCTAGATACTTTCAGATTTTACAAGCCTGTTAGTGATATTTAATCCTAAGTCTGTTCATCCTTCTTCAGCCTAAGACAAAAAACTTTATTGGTACTTTTTAAGACAAAATAACTTCCTGAGCAGTTGGGCTCTGCAGTGTAATTATTACTTATTTGGTGTAATGGAGTAGTCCTGGCAGCAAGGCAGCGTTTGTGGGACCAACTTGAAAGTGATGTGTTCTTGTTGTCAGAATTAATGTATGAATTCTTGAATTGTGTTTTGTGAGGTCACAGTGACCTTGAAATTTGACCACTGACCACCAAAATCTAATCGGTTCATTACTGCGTCCAGGTGGATATTTGTGCCAAATTTAGGGAAACTCCCTAAAGGATTTCTTGAGTTATCACATTTGTGAGAATGGGACAAACACAAGGTCACAGTGACCTTTGACCACCAGAGTCTAATTTGTTCATCACTAAGTCCAAGTAGACGTTTGTGCCAAACTTGAAGAAATTCCCTCACTGAGTTCTTGAGATATTGCATTCAAAAGAATGACCTTGACCTTGACCTTTGAGCAATTAATTCTCATCAGTTCATTGTTGATTTCAGGTGACCATTGGTGCCAAATTTGAGGAAATTCCTGTAAGGTGTTCTTGACGATATCATGGTTACAAGAACGGGACAGACGCACAGATGGACAACTTGAAAACATAATGCCTCTGGCCACGACTGTTCCGATGGAGGCACAAAAATATAGAATACTGTTATAGGTATATAGGTACTTATTCATTCAGATAAATTTATGCCAGACAATGCTACAGAGGAAGTGGACGAGAAAGACAAAGAATGGACGCATAGATTTTAAAGAGGGATCTACCTACTGTACCTTTTTTGGCAGGTGAACCCTTAAAACTAATGTACAACACATTTACTTTTAGTTCCAAGTATGATTTTGTGAATAAAACACTGGCAGCTGATGCAATTTACTCACTCCACTCCTACATACTTTGTACAAACTAAATGCCAGAGAGACGGTGACATCACACACACTCCCCATCCCTATCAGCTCTTTTTTAGTGTTTAGTGTCAGTCTTCACAGCCAATATTTCACGGGCCGCACGCTTCTTCCAGGGGAGAAATTATCCTGCTTAACATCTGTTTTCACCCCACTGACTCTAAATCAACCATGCAGGGCTAGTCAGGTCCCAAACTCTGAGACTTTGTTGTTAAATTATGCAAACTGTCAAACAAACAGTAAACGGTTTTTAGAAAGACCCCGGAGCTTCTGATAACTCAAGAGGAAAAAAATCCCCTCAGATACATTTTCATCTAAATTCTGGTCACAAACACAGAAACATGGTATAGTCATAAAGGAGCTCCTGGACATTATTTATCCTGCAGAAAGACAGACTGTCGGCGTGTGAATCAACAGACTCCTCTCAATTTTTTCTTCCTGAGCCTGTTTACCATTTTTCTGGCTCTGGAAAGTTCATTTTAAAAAACACAGACAGCTGCCAAACTCATGGCAAAAGGTGACGTGTTTGAACTCTGGCGCCCATGTGAGAGAAAAAAAAAAACACAAAATGTCAAAAGCTTTTAAAAAGGCTAAAAGTGAAATGCCTAAATCAAGTGTGATATTTTTGCCCCTGCCAAAAACCTAAATGTCAGAAAGCAAAAAGGCTCAATATGGCGTGATGTTATTGCTGTGCTGTTGCCATTTGTTCCTAAAACATGACACCTCTGGGCCGCAGAGAAAAAGCAGATTCGAGGGACAGACGGTTTCTGGGTGTGGGAGCGCCAGGTTTTTATTACGCCGACTAATTTAAGGTGGCAGAGGTTTGGTGGAGACATAAAGGCTGGGAGCGTAAATCTCTACACTGCTTTTAGACCTCGGCACAGGAATGATAAAGAGCTAAAGACAGAGATGGAGAGAAAGTACATGAGATAGTTATTGTCCCAACACGATAATGGCTCACTGGGTCAGAGCGAAAGATCATCATGAGTGCTCACATACAATCCTTTAGCTCATATACTAGCACTCAAATGAGGGGAAAAAGGGAATTGGAAGTTCATAATACTCATCTTCACATATTAAATTACAGTCCATCTATTGAAAAACACCTGATTTTCTTCTTCTTCTACTTCTAATTTTACATAGCGTTTCAGTGTATGTACGTTTGTGTCTACACCACTTAAAAAGTGTTGAGAAAATGAATTGTTCAATCTAGGCTGAGGTGCCAGTGCTGGACTGAGAAGATAAATGTCACCAGTGACCAAATGTTTATTGTCTACACATGTCCATAAATTCACCTACCAGTTTCCAGGCGTAGCTGACATTGTATGCGTCTTTGCTGTTGTCCCGGAGTCTGTTGGTGTGCCAGGACAGAGAGGAGTTGACTGGCACAGCAATGACCTGACTGCCCAGCGGGAGGCTGTAAGAAAAAAAAAACAAAAAAAAAACACAGCTTTAAACACCAACAAAAAAAACACATAAATACATATCATCTATGTATCCATGGGTGGAGGTATTTTAAATGGTTTTAGAAGCCAACTTTTTATTCACTCATCTTGTCTTACCTGAGGATGTTCTGTCGGACAACAGGGAAGCCTGGGATATTCTCGTAGTGGATGATGTCGGTGTGCAGGGGAGGCTCGGTCATCAGGTAGGGCCGTGTCAGTGACGGATGCATCAGGGTGTAACCTAGGAAATCAAACGCCAATGTCATTAATAAGAGCACAATTACTCCTGCGATCAGTACTGTCTACCATTACTCCATACTCTGTGCCAGTTGTTGATGATAACACTGTAGGCAGGTATTGCTGTGCGAACAGTAGCTGTAGGTACATAAAAAAAGATGCTGTGTGCAAGCTCACTGGAAGTAATATTAAAATCTTGAAAATTTCTGAGGCCACATTCATTAAAAATGTCAGTTAAACTGTGAACTCCTTGTTTTTACCACTGATAATATCATGATAAACTGCCACAGATAAATATATGTATATTTTTAACATCTGTATTTATTTGTACTTATATCTGTCTTTGTGCAGCTGCAGTACCTGAATTCCCCCTCTGGGGATCAATAAAAGCTTATCTTACCTAGTATTTGATTATGGGTGAGTACAAGTGCCACTTACTGTCTCATAGATCTATTCTTGCAACTTGTTAGAATATGTTAACTGAATGTGCAATAACTGCCCAAAAATTAGTCAAACACTTTTTTTTTCCCCTGGACCCCCCCCATGAGTTCCCGCTCAGCTCAAAGAAAGTTTTAAAGATATAAATCCACCATGGATCAAGAACTAGAAAGAGCGGTATTGACCTTGTCTGCCGTTAAAGGTGTCCTGTACACAGTTTTACAGACGTGTCTTACAATAGTCGTCTCGGGGGGAAATGGTTTTTTTTCCGCTGCAATACTGTGAAAGACCACTGGAAAGAATTGAAAGCAAGGCTGAGCAGCTTCCCAGGGGGCCTGGTGGCACATGTGTCTGCACCATGAGGCCCATAGAGCAGGCACAATAGAGACTTTCGCTACCTCTGGTTTAGCGCTCTTTCAACTTGAATGGGGATGAAATGATTCAATCTTGCCACTCTTCTACACTTTCCAAATGTTACCAAACCGAATGGATCAAATCCTGATAGTGAAACCAGTCACATGGCAAGGGTTGCAACACTCAAAAAAATGTATCCACTGATTTACAGACATCTCTTTTACTGTGTAAGCCACAGGGCAACAGGTGACAATGTAATTACTCTGGCCACTACGAAAATAGTAGTGACTTCTTGAGCACCTGATTTAAATCTAATAACATAGAAAGCTGTTGGTGCTGTAAAAGTCACAACAAAAACCAGAGTGGACGCTGCTCATTTTAACGCTGCTCTTTTCCCAAACTCTTAAATTCCAGCGAGAACGAGAAACAGCATCTAACCTTCAAACTGTTCTAAATAAGATCAGTAACAACCAGCACTTTAGTGGTGCTAAGGAGTGCAGTGCTGTGATAAACACCGCTCTTAACAGCAGCTGTAATACTTTTGGGAGAGCCAGAAAGCCCTCAAGAAACTGGATTGAAAGTCCATCTGTTTTGAAAGAAGTAAACAATTTTATTTATTTATTTATTTTTACACAGTTCTAATACACTGTGTATATTTGAAAAAAGGAGAGTATGTTGGTTTGTGTGGTGTCTCACACTCTTTAAGGAGAACCGATTTACTAAAACAAGGCATCTCTGTCCTCATACAGCAAACTACAGCACACATAAACAGGGCCATAGCGTGATATTAAGCATACATAAATCTATACATTATTCAGTTTACGCACAGGCTTGCTTTATTCTGATCCACACACGCACACATTTAAAAAGATAAATGCCTCATATGCAAAAATATTTTAAATTTCTGCTATTTCCAGTTCCAGGTCCGGAAGCTTCTTGTCAGCCGTCTATTTACCTAATTGTGTTTACCTTCACTCTAATTGCCAGCAGACGATTTGAATGCCAGCTAATAACTTTAATGGCACTCATTCGTCAATGTTTACCGAGTAGCTGCTTTAATAAGCATGGTGCAGTAATAAGCTATAATTTGATGGCATATTTATTACAATAACAAACATTTTAGAGGCTCGTTGAATGGCACGGGAGAGGAGCCAAACTCACACAGCTGCAGAAGTTCACTTGCAATAATAAGGTTTAAGAAATGACGATGCTTAACACTTCAGGTGAGTACATGTCTGTTAGTCTGCCAGTGTTTTATGATTTGCTCAATTATACTTCACCTCCCTTCCACATATTTCTCTATCACCTGCTCCCTCTTCTACGCTCCACCCAAACTGAGGCAACCTTTCATTTCAACCTTGTCTTGCTCCAGCTTTGTTTAATCATCCTTTCTTCTTGCCTAGTACTAGCATGGCACTGCCTCCTGGCCCGGGTCACCAAGACAACACACAAATCAAGTCTGGTTGTTGCCATGTTTGATATACCTGCCGTCTAGCTCAACATTTCAACTGAGCCTGGTTTAATTTGCCGCTAGGCTTAGCAAACACTCAGTAAGACTTAATAAGAGTTGTTAAAGGGTGGACCTTTTATAAGTTAATATGACCTAAGTTGAGAGTCATGGTTATGTTTATATATGTGAAAGTGAGCAAACAAATTTCAGCTAACTATCTTACAAGCTTGGCAGGAGGACATTATTGCAACAAATGTTCCTGAGTATACAAAAGTAAGCAATGCAGCAATAGTGCCATCTATCAAAACTCCTTCCATTAATGTCCCTGCTTTCTAAACCTGCAGACAGAGCACAACTTACCTGCTGCACAGCACCACTTGGTTCAGTCAAGACCCCCTCAGCTGAGGCCAAAATAAATCAAGACCGGACATGAGCACTACCGCCCTGCGCTGTGGTAAAGCACTGAGGCATGGCTCAACAGAGAATGAAATGCCAAAGAAGTGCCAGTGCTACCAAGAAGATGTCAATTAAGTCTAATAAGGGATAATGGCTGTGGGGGAAGTTGAAACAGACAAAATAAAGTGTAATTCCACTTGTATGTGAAACAAAAACACCAAAAGACACTCTCTTCCAAGCATATGGGGTGTTTCTCTAAGGCCGTGACTAATAAAGATTGATACTTTGAATGCGCACAGAAATGTTTTGTAGACCACTGGAGTCTGTCGGACCTGGAGGTCCTAACAAGACTTTTCCTGAATGGTGCTGTTTTGTTACTGGCTTAAAAATCTATGTTACTGCACATGGAGAAAACTTTACTTAGAGAACGGGTCGTAAAGATTTAAAGCCATCTTTGGTTACAACGCTGCTGTTCATGGCTGACCATGAGTTAGTTTTGGGAGAGTGAGGAACCAAACTGTGCTGATCACTACCACCTCGCCTGTCTCGCATGTGACTGACCTTTGTTGTCAATGAGGAACGTGTATGACGCCAGAGAGTCTTGGTAGTAGGTGACATCCTCCAAGATGTAGGCCAGATTCACATCCACGCCGACCACGCCAAGGAGCAGGTTGCCAAAATAACACGGCCGGCTCACGGTCATAATAAACCCTGGAGAAAGAAGAGGAGGAATCTAGTTTATGCAACACCCGAGGTTAGTTAATTGCACAAAGATGATCTTTTTTGAGCTTAAAGTGTGTTTGCAGTTTAGTTCTGTTGAGCTCCTTTCATTCATTTTTTGTGCAGAATACAAATGCAACAGTTTTCATAGTGTTTTAGCAAGATTTGTTTTACAGGAATAGTTTGACATGTTGAGAAACACTTAAGTAATACGTTTAGCTTAGCTCAGCATTAAGACTAGAAGCAGGAGATACAAGCTAGCCCGTCTCTGTCCAAAGAACAAATCAGCCTACCACCACATCCAAAGTTCATTTACTGTATTAACATCGTACATCCCATTATATTTCCCCGGGCAAGTCAATGTTTCAGTCAAAAAAACATCTCAGCATGTAACTTGCTAATTAAAGAGCTTAGAGCCAGGCTAGCAGTTTCCCCACTTCCAGTCTTTTTTCAGACGTGCGTACTCCAGTCACATGACTTTGACTCGAGTCAGACTTAAGTCACAAATCTGATGACTTTGGACTTGATTTGACAAAATCAAAAAAGACAACTCGACTTTGACTTAAACAGCAACAACCCGTGACTTCACTTGGACTTGAGTCTTTTGACATAAAAATACTTGATACTTTCCCCCTAGAACAAAGATTAAAACTATTCATTTGCAGCAAACTGACACGTAATCCCCAAGATCCACTTTGTTTTAACCAGTGCAACAGCATCCAAACAAGATGCAGGAGAGAACAAGACCTAACATTACATTACTGATAGCCAGTTCGAAAACAAGTTATACTAAAGATCATTTTGTTTGTAAGCATAAACTATGCAGCAGTCATTAAAAGAGAAATTGCAGTAAAACATGCAGGTCCAAAATGGCAGATAAAAACACAACAAATTGCAACTTTGTTTAACATTTGAAATTGCAAAAAAAAAAAAAAAAAAAGGTAACTCAAGGCTAACATTAACATAGTTAGCGAGCAAATTGCGGCACCGGTTAACAGTGCTATGTGCAATGAAAGTGCAGTGCCAGCACAACTTTTTTAAAATGACAAATTTCAGTCACATTTGTTTTAACAAGGTTATTTCAACAAACACAAAAAGCGTTAATGTTTTTTTGTATTTGTGATATATTATTACTTTGTTGTTAAAAAGTCATTAAATTTGATGAGGAGCACATTATGACTTGCTCAAAACTCAAACTTCAGGACTTGTGACTTGACTTGGGACTTGCCTGTCTTGACTTGAGACTTGAGTGCAAAGACTTCTGAGTTACTTGTGACAAGCAAAACAGTAACTTGGTCCTAAATCTGGTCTTAATGCTAACCTATGCTAACTGTCTACTGGCTTTAGCTTTGTGTTGAGCTTACAGACATGAGTGGTGTCGATGTCTCATCTGACTCTTGGCAAGAGAGTGAATAAATTAATCTACTGACTATTACTGAAAAATGTATGCAGTTGTAATTTGAATAATTCATCAGTGTTATTCCACTGATCTAAAGTTGTGCAACATAATCTCTGACCAGCTGTGTCCATCACTCACCATCTCCCATGGGGTCAGAGTAGGGCAGGCTGAAGCGGGCCAGGTCGATCATGCGATTGGGCAGGTTGATGTAGAAGCGGCCCACTGTCGTCTCTAGGTTGCTCAGCTGGTTTAGCACCATCATGCTTCCCTTCACCACCGGCATCATGGCAGCTCCTGCTGATCCAGACGAGGACGCCACAGAGGAGCGGTCCCGGTCAGACATTCGATCGACGCCATATTTCACCGAATTCTGCTCTGCAAGATCCCTCAAGAAGGCCAGCTCCTTCAGGCCTGTCACTCCCTCTGCAGGGGGGAGGGAACGGGATAGAGAAAGAGGTTAGGATAGGGAGGGTGGGTTGACTTTGTTTGATTTAACGGAGCAGGGATATTAAGAACAAATCCGTTATTGACGGCACGGCTGAAGGCCTGTTGAACAGGGTAACTGTGCAAATGAAAAGAGGAGGGAGTGGTTGAGAGGAGGTACAAAGAGTAAACAGCTTTTCACTGAAGAGCGCATGACTCAAATTCCTATTATAAAAGGCAACCCACTGTTCTCTTTCCCCTCGAGCTGTAAAAAAACAAAACCCTTCAAGGAGCTGGAAAAAAAAATCATGCTCCTGCAGCCAAACAGCGGCAGAAATCACCAAATATCTTTGAAATAAAGTGCATTTAGAGAACAATTACCCTCATGCAGCAAGAGGTTTGCATTAAACTGGATCATTAATCAAGGCACATACTATACATTGCCTCACAGATTTCCCAAACTTATTTGGCATGAGCCAAAGAGACATTTCATACATGCAGGCCCGGACTTGTGAACCTGCGTCATGAGCTCCATAAGCTTTATTTGTTCAATCTCGTGCATCTGTCGAACAACAACTGTCATCTGTGAAGCTCAGAGATCATGACATGAATAAATCCCTCGTCGCTTTAAAGAAAATATGCCGTTGAGTCGTTAACGCGCTCTTCGGGCTCGATCTTTCCAAGCCTCATAAGGTCATTTAAAGGAGAATGGATAACCATGGTTGGCCCCTACAGCTGTCACCTGGAACATTTGGCATCTCACAACCTATTGGGGAGGATTGGAGCATAGAATGTCTGCCAGTATCCAATCATTGACTGGATTACAGCAGAATCCCTTTTTAATGCCAAGGCTCTGCTGATCATCACGCTGGGCGAGTGACGGGAGGCAATGTCGTCATGGGTGGCAATGTCAAAGCGGCACAAAGGAGAGAGTTTGCTGACTGCACAGGTTTCTCTTCACTTTAATTTAAGAGGGAGGATCCTTTACCACTCTTCTAAGCTATAACGATCCTTTTTGTTATTGTAATCTTTGAGTTTTTAGGGAACATCTATATGTTAAAATGTACCCTGTATTTTTGTCTTGTTATCAAACACTGACTGACTCATAAAAATTCAATTCATGTATCTTGGGGGCTAAAAAAACATGAGAACATATGCAAAGGCAATTCTTTGAATATTTTAAAACCTGCATTGAGTAGGCTGGGAAACCACCAAACATGTGCCAGCAGGTCACAAGGTGAAAATGTAATTTACCTGTCTGTGCTGTGTCTTTCCTCATCACTCTTTACACCAGTAGGTCATCAGTATGTGAGGTAATCAATCTGTCATCAACCACATTCAACTCCTTTTACATTCTTTTACATCCATCATTGGTGTAGCTACCTAGCTGAGTTGAGTAAGTCAAAAGCAGCAGTTTGTGAGTTACCTTAGGGGCGGCAGGGAAGATAAAATACTCAGTGTGTGTTTAAGAATTTATTACACTGTTAGAAAAAAAGATCTTTTCAAAACAATTAGGCTGTGTATGACAGGTTAAAATGCAAATACTTTTGAAATTGGTGCTATATGACTGGACAAAACAGAGATAAAGGGCTGTTGCATTCACTTTTGCTCAAGAGGTAGAAAACCTACAACTACCAGAATGCACTGTGCTGCATCTGGACCAATAAACGCTCCAACTGGTGGCTGATGTGATGCAAACTTGGCTGTTTTGACACAGTAAACAATATGGCGGGCAGAAGGTAACAAATGACGTTGGATTACAGTTAAACAGTAAGGTAAAACTTGTTTCGATCAGCGCTTCTTTTACCATTCAGTCTCAGTTTTTTCAGTCTCTGTTAATACTGTGTAGGAAACAGTATGGCACACACATCCAAAAAAACAAGAAAAAAGACAAACATTTATTGTTCGAGCTTCTGGGGGATTTTCTAATTTTCTCCATTTAACATAATATTTTCTATCATCTCTTTATTTTGTGCTCTGGGACACTGTCATGGGGATTTTCTGACATTTTATAAAATACTGTTTTGATAAATCAAAAGAATACAGCCATATGCGAAATACAATGAGTAAGCAGGTAATGATTAACATATGGTGTGGAGACCATACTGTATCTGACTGTTTATTTAGCAGGTTATTCAGGCTGCCGTACACAGTTATGGTGAGGGAGGTGGGCATCTCATCAACATCAACACACACAAACACAACTGTGCATTATACTGCCGAGGGACTGCTGATCTCCTTGAACAATCAGCACTTCACATTTGGCAGGGGATGCAGGGAATAAGACACCCACACCCACAGTGGGCCTTTCAGCTGTGTGCAGCAGCGTCAGCGACAAAACAAATGTTTTTTTGGATATGCAATGCTAACAAACTCAGAGGACGATAGATTTCTGCATCCTTTTCATCATGGAGCTCTTTAAACAGCCAAGGTCCTCTGTCAGTCACACACAGAGTGAGCAGCATGCCCTTTGAAGTCTCACTCTCTCCTCTCTTAGATGTACCTAATTTCCATTCTCAGATGCAAAAACGATTTGTATTAATGGTGGACTAATGCATGCGCAGCAGAGGTGAGTGTATGTGTGTGTGTTGCGGAGGGAGGCAGGAATTAGAGGAGGCAGATGGATGGACAAGGACAATAAAAGAGGAAAAGGAAGCATACACACCACACCAACACACACGCACAGAGGAGAAAAAAAAGCCTTTGAGGTTTCTGAGCACCTCTCTAACCTTCAGTCTTCTCTTGAACACATTGTACCCAAAAACACAGAGAAAATATATCTAACACGGAGACAGATCCCAGCAGAGCTACAACTGAATGAAGGTCTAGACGTGAGCAAAACAAGAGGAAACAAAAAAAAAATTAATGTGGGGAATATGTGACTAATACGTAGCCAGAAATGGTCTTAAATAGCTGTTTTATGCTTTATTTTTAAAAGATATAATTTTTCAGCTGGCTTCTGTTCTAAATACCCAAATAAAACACAACAATTTATATAAGTGTACAACTACATGTAATGTGCGATATAACCTAGAAGGCTACAGCTCTTCGTGTAGTTGGTTTTACACTTTAAACTTTAAATGCTGTGAAAATTTGTGCTTTTACGATTTAAATTAGAATTACTGCCTCTCAGTTATGTGCCTCTGTGAACCAGTCAAGTTACTGTTACAGTTTACATCCTGTCTTTTGTATGTAGCCATGGCAGTTGATAAGTCAAATATGGAAGTTGCTGCAAAGAAGCTACATATTCTAAAACATGGATGCTTCACACACATCTTCAAACCTGCAGCACAGAGGATCTATACAATCAGCAAGGTTTCAAGGTGGACACCCAAGATTAGCGTCACCAATTCAGTATCTGACTAAATGTCTTCCCTTCTGTTCCTGAGATTGAACATTAAATAATGGCCAGAAAAAAATGTTTTTGCAAAACATTATGTCACAGTGAAGTTGAACTTTGATTTTTTGGGGTGGGATATAAAATGTATATATCTTATTAAACATTTGTGTAAACTTTTGTCAGATTTTACTTATACATTTTTGAATTGTGGCCAAAAATGTGTTTTTTGAGGTCACAGTGACCTTGAAAGTTGACCACTGACCACCAAAATCTAATCTGTTCTTCACTGCGTCCAGGTGGACATTTGTGCCAAATCCAAGAAAACTCCCTAAAGGATTTCTTTAAATATCTTGTTTGCGAGATTGAGTAGTAGACGTTTGACTAGTGACCACCAAAATCTAATCAATTCATCTGCATCCAGGTGGACATTTGTGCCAAATTTGAAGAAATTCTCTCAGAGTTCTTGAGAATATCACGTTCAAAAGAATGAGAAGGACATGGTCACAATGACCTTGACATTTGATCTTCAACCACCAAAATCTGATCAGTTCATAGTTTAGTCCAAGCAGACGTTTGTGCCAAATTTAAAGAAATACCCTCAATGCTTTCTTCACATATCACTTTCAAGAGAGCAAGATGGACAACGTGGAAAAAAAACTCTAGGTTAAATTAGTTCAAGTATAATTAGGATTTGGATCTTATTTTACAAAATAAATCTTGGAATAGATTCGTTGGTAAGAAAAAAATAAATGATAGAAAAACTAAAACAAAATCTGTCATAACACAACACTCAGGTTTGACCGATTATTGCTGAGGGAAATCAGCAGATAATCAGAATTTTGTCTTTAGTTTTACCTCCACTTTGAAATCACTTGCTGCAATAGTGTCTTGAAGCAGAAAAAAACAACATTTCTTTATTGTGAGGACATAAAATGCAGGTGAACATCTGTTAAAACCACTCTCAACAGTCACCAGTCTGAAATACGAGTGACCTACCATTCATGAGAGCGTAGGTGAGGATCATGACCGAGTTGTTGAGATGTCGGTTCTCCTCTCTGACCACACTGAGCGTCGCTCTCTTCTCTTGCTCCGACGAGTCTCGAGACGTGATACCGGACGACAGGTAGATGATCACCATGTCTGTGGCTGATAGAAGACAGAAGCAAACACGACATTTGTATTGGTTAATACTGAATAATATGACGAGAGAGGTGATGATGTTGTAAAATATGCCCATAGACCTGTGGACAAGAGCTTGAATTGATCATTAATGCAGCAAACAGACATCTGTCCAAACTCCTAATATACAGCAATACCGCAATGTCACAATTTCTTACTGGCACTCTGTTTGCAGAGACTGCTGGTGTTTCGGAGCAGCTGGAAGGCCTTCTGGAAACCTGCTGCGTGCTGTGTGGCTCCATCAGACGCCTTGATGTTGGAGATGAAGGTGCTCATCTTCCTCTTGGTCTCACTGGTGGCCGGAGAGAGCAGACTCTTGTAGCACTGGTCCAGAGAACAGGAACGAACGGTCTCTGCCACTGACAGAATAGAGATCTGAAAAGAGGGACAATGAGATTAAATTAAAAAAAAATGTTAGTTTGAGTAACACTGAAAAGTCGTATTTTGTCTATTTCCTTTCACTAACCTTGTCATGTTCATCTACAGCGTTGAGGATGACCAGTGCTGAGTCTCTGGCGATCTGAAGCTGGGTGTCAGTCACAGACGCTCCATGGTCCACCATCACCACGATGTGTTTGGACTGGGGACGCACCGCAGACACATACACAGGCCTGCAGGAGCACACGCACAAATACACACGAACATTTACTATACAGTAATATAATCCAAGACGCTATTAACACAAACTGTAACAGCATTTGAACAGTGATAATAAAATGTTAGTGTTTTCTAAGTGCTGAAGTGTTTAAGATCAGCAATGTGACTCTGAAACCATCTCATGCATCTGCTAACTAAACATTATGTCTTTCTCCTTCACCCTTTCCTCGTTCCTTGTCTTCCTTGGGTGGCTTTTGTCAGAGTTTCTGATCTCAGCTGCAGTTTTCACAAGAGATATCTTTCCCTTTACTGTTGTTTTTGGTGGAGGTTCAACACTTGACGCATTTCTCGCTGTCACCGCTGAGTTATGTATTGAAAACCATGTGTGCATGACTTCCTACAGATGTATGGGAAACTTTCAAGCTCCAAAAGTTAGAAAATGGTATTTCACTATTCAGTTTATTGCTTATGTGTTCATGTGTTCATAAAATACGACTGCAGCAGCTTTTCAGGCCTTATAGGGTCATGGTAGCAAAAACAAAAACTAAAGTAACATAATAAACCTGCTGCTTAACTATGAAAACTCCCCCACAAAGAAAAAAACACAACATTATCATGGATCCTCAGTGTTTTAAAGCAGACTGCGCTTTATCTTATTATTAGTTTGGTGGGGTGCAGACCAGTGCAGAGGATTGGGGGGTCAGAGCCTGTGTGTGTGTGGTCCGCTGGACAAGGAGACACAGGGCGGAGAAGGGGAGTGATGTACTCACAAAGCCTCATTCACACTTGAAGCAAGCCAAGTAACGTCATTTCTCTCATGGCTGCATGCCAGCTCACTGACTTGAACAGCCAGAAAAAAACCCGAAGGACATGATTTTTTTTTAAAAAACAAAAAGAAATACTAAAATGCCCCAAAAAACAAGAGAGAGACAAAAGAATATAGAAAGAAAGGACAAGAGAGAGAAAGAGACATCTTTCAGTTGTGGACACAAAAAAACCCACAACACCGGAGGTGTGAAATTCCAACAGGCTTTAGTGGGTACAGAGCCACATTCCTGCCACGGGCATGTATGGTCAGGGTGTGTGAGGGCAGCGTGCCATCAACATGCCCTCTGGGCCACCCCACAGCAACTGACAGAGAGGAGGGGTGAGGAAGAGGACCAGGAGAGGGAGGGTGGATGAGGGCAGGAACAAGTTGATGGGGTTTTGATATCAGCCGGCCTATTCTGATACTTTGCTAAGTGGGTGATATCTGTTGACAAATTGTGTGCTTGCCAGTAACTTTGAGCTTGACAATTAAAAAAAAAAAAAAAAAAAAAAAGTTAAACTAAAGGGGAAGTTAGTCCATACCTGCTGCGGTGCTCGTAACTTCCCTTGCACTGGAACTTGTGGGCGGGGAAGACTGTGAAGATGCCCTCCTCTGAACTGAAGTACTGCCACTTTATCCCCGGGTTGGACTTCAGGTTGTCTGCCAACACTACAGGGAAAAGAGACACAAAGGAAACAGCAAACATGTTAAAACTAGTACTACCACTACATATTCTAAAACATGGATGCTTCACAAACCTCTTCCCCCGGCAGCACAAATAATCTATACCATCGGCAAAGTTTCACGGTGGACACCCAAAATTAGTGTCATGAATTCAGTATCTGACTTAATGTCTCCCCTTCTGTTCCTGAGTTATGACACTGAATAATGGCCAGCAAAGTGTTTTTGCATAACATTATCATGTCACAGTGAAGCTGACCTATGACCTTTTGGATATAAAATATTATTACTTCATCATATTGTTCTTTCAGACATCTTTGTGTTTTTTTTTTTTTTTTTCATGATCATTTTTTTAAGGTCACAGTGGCCTTGACCGTTGACCAAGTGGACGTTTGTGCCAAATTTGAAGAGGTGCTCTTAAGATATTGCATTCACAAGAATGAGACCGACGAGGTCACAGTGGCCTAGAGCTTTGATAATTAAAATCTAATCGGTTCATCTTTGGCCCCAAGTGGACGTTTATGCCAAATTTGAAGAACTTACTTCAAGGCGTCCTTGAGATATGGCGTTTACAAGAATGTGACAGAGGTATCGATGGACGGAGGGATGAACAACCAAAAGACATCATGCCTTTGGCCATGATTATCGCCAGGGTGGAGGCATAAAAAAGGAAGGATGAAGGAAATAAGGGAGAAAAATAGAGGATAAAGACTGAGGAAGGAAAAACAATGTGGGAAAGGCAGAAAGGAGGCAAAGAAGGTAAAACATATGAGTAAGTAAGAAGTGCAGGAGCAAGACCTTTTAAGTTGCACTGTGATTCCTGAGTGAATCAGGGTGTGTTAAAGAAACCACTAAAAACACTGTATATGTTCATGTATAATACTGTTTGTCATGATTTGTTTAGGCTGCATTTGGAATTTGTGCTGATTTGGATCTGTAAAGCAAGGCTGGGCTTTACAAATTAACTTGACTTAAATAAAGGAGAATACCATATTAAACGATGTGATGTGTGAATTACTGGACATAAGTTTGGACATTGTGAGATAAAATTTGACTGCTGGACTATTTGTGTTAATTCGCCCCAAACTGCCGATGTAAAAGCTGGCAACAGGCCATCATGTTGATCCAACATCCAGGCAGGAATATCCCACCATGGCCTGATGTTTTGCAGTCTATGGGAGCAACTCAGATGCCCGGCTTCAAAAACTGCGGCTCATTTGCACATTTGCATGATGTCAGAGCAAGTTGGCGTTAAGTCAGAAAGGAATCTAACCAGCAAGCATTGAGTGCTGATCGAGTCTGTGCAGGCCTGGCTCATCTCAAATCAGCCTACTTTTAACTCAAGTACACCCACTTCTGTAACTTGTCTTCTTTTCCTCTGACAAACAATCGTGCTTTATATTCTGTTATTGGCCTTTTCACACCTTATTCAGATCTATGCAAACCTGCCTATTCAGGCATGACGAGGAGTTAAATACACCCCTTTCTGACTGGGTATACAGTATACACATGTATATGCCCTCCCTCCATTCACACCTCTCATAGAGTAGAATAAATTAACTCCATATAAAGAAGCAGTTTCAAACATAACTTCTGCAAAGTTCACAGTACCTTTTTCCCATTTGGATACCAGAACCTGATCTGTGTGTGCTAACTGTGACTGCAGGGTGAGCTGAAATAACAGCCCTGACTACAACCTCTGCAGAGACACTGAGCCTGAGTATTTGCTCAACACTAACAGACAGATTTTTTTTACTGGGTCACAGAGTCAACAGTATCTTCACAGAGATCCCATCACAAAGCCAGCAACTTCCTTTCCGCTCGCTGCAACACAAAACGGCCTTTCACAAAGAAACAGGGGGGGGGAGGAGAGAGGACGGAGTAAGAGAGACACAAATAGAAACTTTGGGCCCTTTATAGGCGAAAACATAGACAGAGGAAACGGAGCAGAGCCATCAGAGCAGGCTTTATTCAAATAGCATGAAGCAATAATGCAGCTGTTAAATCAATGCATTTCTTTAAAAACAGACATGCAGACGAACTATGGCAAATCCAATCAACCTAAATCCACAAACAGCATACCAAATAAACTAATCCTGTAAAATATAGATTAGCAATCTAGCACAGATCTTGTCAAGATGCAAATAAAATAGCTGTTGAGAAACTCTCTATAAAGCTATTAAACAAAAAGTGATTTGACATGCATTTCTGCTTTATGTCTTTGCTCAAATCCCAACAGCCACATAAGACTAGTTTTTGGCAAGAAATGAATCTATAATATTGAGTCCAATATAATATTCCCTAAGAGAAAGTTTGGTTTGATTGAGCCAGGTATTACAATGTTTAATTTCTTACTACTAATAAATATTCAATGTGGTTTCTACAGGTCATTAGCAGCTGTATACATGTACCAACCTTTCTGCCATTTAGCTGACTATTTGTTATTTTTCGGGTGGAGGTTTCCACAGACGAGTAGGGTTTCAAATCTATCTCAGTAATTAAGTCTATGGTCGTTGCTAGACATGCTAACCGCCATTCATGCATAACAGCTGAGTCTAAATAGTCTCGAAATGTGGTTCTTGGCTTATGATCACATTGAATTAATCACCCGCTAACGAGAACCTCTTTTGACCTTTTCCAACCTCCCAGCAATGTCTTGAGCCAAAGATTTCTTTTTCCTGCTGGAAGAGTGGAAAATCACAAGTCAAATATTCAACTAACGCTAAAATCCAAAACAAATTACGTATAAACACAAATAGTTAAATTGCAGAACAACTGTGAAACCCTCCAACTGCCAAACATTAAAAACCGCACCAAGATGCACCTCTGGCTACATGTGCTTGGCAAACGAACTACTTTTTTCAGCAGGTTCTTGCACACCACAGTTGCCCATCATACATCATCCCTGCCCAGTCACTCCATCCATCTCTGAGGCTCATATAAACAGGAAACACTCAGTTGTGTTGACAGTGGAAGAAGGGCTCTGTATACATCTGTCAGGCTGCAGAGCTCCACTCTGCCACCAGTGTTTAGATCTTCTCAGAAACAGATGGACAAGCCAAGAAATAGGACCCAAGTGACACCCATTTCCTTCAATCGTAATACTGCTGACGGTTTGTAATGACCGGCTTTGATACATCTGCATCTACTCCCACACATAAACACAACCTATGTATAGCGTTGAGTATCACATGCTAGCAGAGGATGATGCAGATATTATGAGAAAATCTGAAGAATTTACAAGTGTCTCAAACAAGGGAGTTTGTGTATCTAGGGGTCTTGTTCACGAGTGAGGGTAGAATGGAGCGTGAGCTGGATCGGTGGTTTGGGACAGCATCTGCAGTGATGTTGGCGCTGCGCCAGACCGTTGTGGTGAAGAAGAAGCTGAGCCGGAAGGCAAATGGTCAATCTACATCCAAACCCTCAGCTATGCTCATGAGCTTTGGGTAGTGACCAAAAGAAGGAGACGCGGATACAAACGGCCAAAATGAGTTTGGCTGGGCTAAGCCTTAGAGATAGGGTGAGGAGCTCAGACATCCGGGGGGAGCTCGGAGTAGAGCCGCTGCTCCTTCACGTCAAAAGGGGTCAGTTGAGGTGGTTTGGGCATCTGATTAGGATGCCTCTTGGGTGCCTGCCTTTCGAGGTGTTCCGGGCCCATCCCACTGGTAAGAGGCCCCGGGGTAGACCCAGAACCCGCTGGAGGGACTACATATCTCATCTGGCCTGGGAACACCTTGGGGTCCCCCAGGAGGAGCTGGAAAGTGTTGCTGGGGAGAGAGACGTCTGGGGTGCTTTGCTTGGCCTGCTGCCCTCAAAACCCGGCCCAGGATACAGTGAGGGAAAAATTATTTGATCCCCTGATGATGTTGAAAGTTTGCCCACTGACAAAGAAATGATCAGTCTATAATTTTAATGGTAGGTTTATCAAATACTTATTTCACTCGAGCAAATGCAAATCAATTTTTAACTTTTTTCCAATGTGTTTTTTTTTGTTACTTATCTGTCTCTCACTGTTAAAATAAGTCTACCATCTGCCCCAAAATTTTCACAACAATCTATTACATAGCACTTGAGATATTTTAGTTGGTGATCCTTAGTCCTTAGTCAGTGATCACAATTGAGGACCAAAAGCCCAAGTAACAGACCAATCGACATCACCCTCCCTCAAGCCCTTGTGTTAGCATGGCAAAATAGCCCACACAGCAATCATCTGCATGTAGTGTGTGGTGCTACATTTTCACTCTCATTACATGGTTCTCAAAGTTAAAAACCTGGCCCTGCACAATTCACAACATGAGCAGTGTGGTGTAATTAATCTGTGATCAGTTTACTTTAGCTGATAACTTGATGCAAATGAAGTGAAGGCCTTGGAGCGCAACAAGTCAACTGATTGGGAAAAAAAATAGGTTTTTACTTAACATTCGTTTCTTCTATTCTGGTTCAATTCCAGTTTATTTTCCAGTTTGTCACTCACACTGCAAAACTTAGCATGGAAAATGCAAGTCAATGTGATGCCAGATTTAGTTTAAGTTGTTTAAGTTGGAAAAACATATGTGCATATATGAACGCACATACAGATTAGTTCCTGATAGCAACATGCCTTTTGGAAGGCATTCAAGACATGAGTGTTGATGATGAGATGGGCGGAGAGAAGAATAAAGGAACAATAGCAGATGGGAGGTGACACAACATCTCTAAACCAGAGAAATGGATGAAATTGCACAGGAAGTAAGCAAAGCTGCAAAAAGGGAAAATGGACGGCAGAAAGACGATGGATCAAACAAGTCCTCTAATCACACAGCACTCCACCACCAGTCATCTCTCATCTACTTGTCTTTTCACTCCCACCTGCTGGTATCACTATTGATGCCTCCCACATCCGCTATCTCTCTCTCCTCCCCCCAAAAAACTAAAATAGAAGATGAGAGGAGAGAGGATGGAAAGAATACAATACAGTCTTGATACAATTACTCCATTTCAATCAGCTCTCACCCCCTCCTTTCTTCCCCTTCATTCATCATTCTCCCCCACTCAATTATCCCTCGCTCTCTCACCCACTCCCTCCCTCCTTCCTCTCTGTAGCTGCTTGTTTAGACTGGGCTGAGACAAATGGGAGAGAATGAATACGCTGGGAACGTGGGGGTCAAGGAGGGCTGAGTGTGAGGGACAGGGAGAGGAGAGGGGTAACTTGAACTCGCCGTGACTGGCTCGCAAGGAAAATAACACCCAGCCGATGGTGATGTGTTATGAATGGCAATAATTATGAATGGTTTGCAGAGAGAGGAGCAGGCAGGGATGTCTGGAAAGAAATAGGTTGGGGTTGGGGGGTGCAGCAAAAGAACAAAACTAGTTGGAAGTTTACTGTAAAAAGGGAAAAAAGAAGGGGCAGCGTTCAGTGGAGGGGTAAAGGGTTCATTGTGCTTCCAATAAACTAGTTCGGATCAAGTGTCCTCCGAACACGTCTAAAGGCAAAGGTGCTGATCGGTTCCGAATGGTCAGTCCAAAGGTTGGATGAAAACTTGCCGTCATGAACCCCTCTTACACGGAGATTGCTCTATAGGGCCGCTACAAAATCTCTTCTATACGCCACATTTGTATTTTGCATTTTTTACACAAAACCAAACAACAGCAGCATCAGTGTGCGATTTTAGATAGCATGCCAGCATCCCGGAAGCAAAAGAAGTGTGACGTGTAACACAACAGCAGCAATGGCAGCAACTTTTACAAAGAACGTGAGGTGGAATAATGGCGTGACATCCCTGCCTTGAACGGGCAGTGTCTAGGGGCTATAGAGAGACACAATGAATCAAACAAATGGGGTTAACAGCACACTTTCAGATAGTCTTTTCAGAGGCAGTCATGATACCAAACTTGGTACTACCAAGGGTATCCACCGAATTTTTTTGAGTTATTTAACAATATACTGCATAAGTAATCTAGCCAGGTAGCTGAACATTCTTGTGTAATGCTTTTTTTTAATCCGTGGATTCAGTCTACAAGGTAACCATAGTGCTTCCTACCATGCAATATAGTATTATCCTCAAGCTCTGCAAACCAAATGGTTAGGTTACCGTATTGGATGAGGAATAGTTAAGCTTTTTGACTTAAATTGGAGAGGTTTGGTGAGAGCAATGATTAGCAAGAAGGCAAGTACTGTTTGATGATACCTGCTGCAGGGAAACACAGTCCTCTCCCATGTAATTAAAAGAAAATGAGTTTTTGGAGTTTAAAGCTGCATTTTTATTTAACTTTGGCTGATAAAGGTGGTTATGAAATGGATTACTTTCAGGCAGAAAAATGTAGGTCTTGGTAAAATCAATTTTGTAGAAACATTTTGGGGATTTGAAAATTTATACAATCTGACTTAAACTCGCTGTCACACAATTACAAATTCCTGAAGGGGGGACTGGCAGTGATTTAACAACGTGTGCTGGACTGAAACTGGAAGTTAAAGAGACACAGGGAAAGTGAGCTCAATATTCCGGGAAATGCAGCCCATATGTGTCACCAACGCATGTAATACAGCTGGATAATTCTTCTCTGGAAGCGGAGGAAACACACAGCTAACCAAGCGATGGCATCAGAACAGAAAAACAAGCAAGGGAAAGTTGGCCTTTGCCCGCTTTTTAGTCAGTTCGGTCCATTTTCTTCCTAATCAAATGCAGACCGACATATGTGGTGCAGACACATGTGGGTTTTACATGGTAATAATCTGCAATGTGCTTATGCAATGTGGTGCCTCCATAAACATACTGTGGGAGCAGTGAGAACACCATCAAACTGTTTTCCATTCTAGGACAATGTTGATGTACATGTATGTACTATAATGACATGAATATGTCTCATTTTTGTGACAACTGATGTGATTTCCATATGAGGTAAAGTGAGGACAGAAACAAAGAACTGACAAGAACATACACTACCTGAATACAATCGCAGACAAGAGTTCAAAGTCAAACAAAGCACATTTGATCTCAGGCTGTAAAAATCATTTTAAAATCAAAGGGATGAAAAAACAGGAGCGGCAGACAGAGAAAAGGAAGAAAGTGCGAGTGAGGGAGCACAGGAGAGACTGTAACGAACATCTCTTCAGACACCCACAGCTAATTATTTCCATCTCAGATCAATGTCCTCTCCTTTCAACTTTCAGACGATAAGAAAAATAGAAAAGATAATATAACTTCTTAATTAAAAATTGGTTGCCGTGGCAACTGCGATTAAATTATTCAGCATTTGGTGTTCAGTTCTCAGTAAAAAGAAATGGATTCCACAGTTTATATGATGAAAACTCTATGTGTCCATGTTTCATTTGTTAAACCAGGTCAGCTTGTATTCTAGCAGATTCTCCTCTCTTTTAGTGTGTGTTTTGTGTGTGTCTGACAAACCTGAGTTGAGGTCCCGTCCAGGGTTGAAAGCTCGGCTGTTGACGTTGGGGGAAAGTCTGTCACAGCAGATGGTCTTGGAGACGTTGGTATTGAAGTTTCCATCAAACCTAAACACACACAAACAGGCAACATTTGAGAAATTTATAGAGCGTGTCCGACTCATTTGTTGGTGGAGCAACTCAGACTTTTCTCTCAGCATTTTACTACTCCACAGCTTTAACTCCAATAAAACCAAACTCACAGGTTTGCAAATACCTCTGACTTTACGGTAATGTTCATGTTGGAACTTAAAGAAGAAGCTATTGACTGAGATCTACATGCTTTACACAAACTGTGGAGAAATCTATGTGAAACCAGGAAGTTAATCCAATTACATGAAACATCTGTTGAAACTAATAGGCCCTGCTTGTTTCATCTGAACTGAATTGTATCGCTGGCTTTATCATCTGTTGCCCAGACCTCGTATTAAAGTAGAAGTAAATGGCTAGTGAATAATATTTTCCATGGAAAACTGCTTGAATTCAGCTTCTCTCCCAATAAAGCAAATAGCCAGTTCCCCGAATACATCTGAATGTGATTGTAGGAAGGGCTGTCTAGGATGATTCAGATCATCTGTAACAGCTCGTATTATCTGTCTCTTTGTCATTTTGTTTTTATTTTGCCCAACACATTCTCAGTCCAACCAAATCAAAATATGAAGCACTAGGTACCCTCCTGCATCAGCTTTGAACATTCGTTTGGACATTTTCACAGAGAATGTACAGTTTTAACTCATTAAATGCATAGTCTTTTTCAAAAATAATCTTACAATGTATATGAAAAACTTTGTTTTTGTGTTTACTTCCTGAACTGTAGACAACAAATGTGGTTAGGTTTACAGAAAAACACGGCCGGGCTTAAAATAATTCTGGTTGTTACTATTTTGATCACATCACTTACGTCATTTGTATAGTATGCTCCACGTACTAGGACACTACGTTGTTATTAAAATAATGCCGCTGACTTGTGGTTTCACAGGGGACACAAACAGCAGGCTGACAGGTGAAGATCCCCGACACTATGCTGAGTTTCTCATTGTTTATACTAGGTTAGTTGCCCATAGCGTCAGAAACTGCCACTGCCTGGTAACTATCATACCACTGTTAAGGGTGCCTCAGTCATTATGTTTACATAACATTAGAGAAAATCAATTTATTGCGTTAGTCTGACTAAAACCGGACTTTTAAAAAGCATGTTAACATGTTAGACCGCCTGAAATTGAACAAAATCTAATTTCTCAAAGTCAGACTAGCACACCCAGATAAAGCACAGATAATGCTATTGGGAGTTGAATTACTCTTGCATGTATACAGTCAATTAGGGCTGCAGCTAACGATTATTTTCATTGTCGACTAACCTGTCGATTATTTCTTCAATTAGTCGACTAATCATTTTATCGAAAAATGGGTTAAAATGTTGAAAAATGTCGGCCTGTCTCTCCCAAACTCCAAAATTATGTCATCTAATGTCTTGTTTCGTACTCACGCCAAAGGGTTTTAGTTCACCGTCATGGGAGAGTGTGTAAAGCTGCCAATATTTGAACATAAGAAGCTGCAATAGGAGTATTTTAGTGTACTTTTATAGTACTTTTCTATGAAAAATGACTCAAACCGATTAGTCGACTACTAAAATAGTCACCGATTATTTTGATAGTCGATTAGTCATCGATTAGTCGACTAATCGTGGCAGCCCTACAGTCAATCAGGCCCAAAATGGCCGATGTGCCGCCCTGAGCTTTGACCCAGAAGTCAAATAGCATTAAATGCTTAACAGAAGAAGACGCCGGTAACATTTTGGCAAAATCTTCATCCAGAACCATACATTTTTGGAGGGACGAGGAGACACAGTTCATTCTGTGTCAGCTGAAAGACTTAAATATTTTAAAATACATGTGTAGGAGGAAAAAACGGTATGGCGATTGTTTCGTTAGTGACGTAATAGGTCAACCGGAAAAAGGTCCAATACTAACAAGCTGAAAGGGGACATATTGCCACCTATCGCAGTGCTTTCGGTCATACTTTGGTAAACAAATTGATTCCTTTCCCATGCTTGTATACTGGGATGAGGACAGCAGTCCATTTAAAAGACCTAGTCAAGCTATAACCGTAGCTTGACTTAACTGTGCATGTTAACGTAGAGAGTCTGCCACCGAGTGCCACTGACCAAGCATCGCTACGTGACAAGTTGGGAATGAGACCAGGCTCCTGGTCTCTGGTTGCTCCCTGGCTAAACACAATGCTAATAATAAGACAGTGTCATTAGTCATTGCTTCAACTGTGAATTTTTGGTTGGTTAAAAAAACACCTTAAATTAGGTTATACAAGGAAAACAGTTTTGACACATACAGGACCCGGATGAAGATGGAAAAATGTTTTGTCAAAATCTCTACTTACTACTAAAACTACTTTTGGGCATCAAGGAGCAAATTCACGTCAGCTGGATGTGAGACACTATATGTGCACAGCAATGGAAAAAGTAATCTAAAAACTATGATATTAACACAAATGTATCATCAAACTGCAATATCTCTGCTTGTTTTTGAAAACGGTCCCTGCATCACATACTATACTCCTGTTTGTCAAAGGCATGTTACAATTGTTTCTTAGCATATGAACACTTGTGGATAGTAATCTCAAAAATAACACAATACAAGCACTCTTATCTGTCTCCTTGATGTTAATCTCTGATGGCAGTTAAACAAGGGCGAACCTTTGTAACAGTGTTGCCTTTATCTGCAATCAGAATGAGCTCATAATGAACAAATGTGTTAGGTATGTTTAAAAATATCAGTTCACGGCCGAGTTGCTTGCTGTGACTGGCCCCTACATGGAGCTTTGTGTAGAGTAAAAGATGTGGCCCAGTAATGCAACGTTGCTGTCCTCGAGCATACACACATGCAAATGTGTTTAAGAGGTGTCAAAAAACGCGACACGTGTTGCCATCAGCACATCTTTAACACGTAGCTTTTCATATAACATATTAACACATATCACATCACATTTCATTCAGTGATTTGTTTCAACGTTACACAGCAGCATGAGCAGTGTTATTTTAAAGTCTCTTTCTTGTGTGTGTGTGTTGATAGTAAAGCCTGGTTTCCAGAGCTCGTATCTCTGGAGTTAAGAGCTGACTAAAAGGGAGGTATGCAGAGGAGCAGCCTGTTCTGCACTGCACCAAGCCTGGGCTGCTTTGATCCTTCCATCCCTCCAACTAGACCACCCCCCCCAAACCACTCCCCCCACCCCCACCCCTTCTGGCTTAGCGACATACAGACACACATGTGCACACGTAAACACGCGCGCACACACACACACACACACACACACACACACACACATGCTACACACTCTTTGGCTCCCTCTGCTTGCAGACCTGGCCCTGGCCCGGCTTGATTGACAGGTGCTGTGATGTACAGGCTGCGTTTGAACTTCACTCATTTAGAGTCCCATAAGGCCAAAGTCATTACTATTCTCCTTCAACCCACTTTGCATAGAAGCGGTGGGCAGGACGCTCAGCACAAATGTGTGCCAGATAAAAAATACATTTGCAGACGCTTTGAATTCCACATCAAAAACACATATGAGGACGCGAGAGAGAGGGAAAGAGAGAGGGAGAGGAGGCTTCGATTCTGATCAAACATTTTAATGAGGGCAAAAAAAATCTGTTTTGCAAATAGGCTGGACTCACCAGACACAAGCGCGAACAACAACACAAGCTTAAATTCATTTTAAGAATATAAAACCAAACTCTTATCCAGACTGAATGCATGGTGCCTTAAATAATTCTTCCATTTAATATGCATATTAATAATGTAGGAATGCTTGCTTTATTACCATGCCTCCCAAAAGGGTTTGTTTTCTATGCAGTGATTAAAAATATTCCTGAGGACAACTCAACCCACAGACAACGGGCCTGTGAGTGTCCTTGAGACAGATTCAAACTACAATTTATTGACGAGTCTTTGGATTTTGATTTTTTCCTTTGCTTTAATACAGAAAGAAATTAAAATATATACGATGAATCACTTCTGAAAAGCCAAAGGGGTTTCGCAAAAGAAAAAACATCTTTTTTCTTCCAGTTTTGGAAACAAATCCTCACACTGGAAAAAAAGACATGAAGCCCAGTGTCTTATAGCACACAGTGAAACAGGCAGACACCTCTAAATAAGGCAGCACCTGCCGTGTTGAGCAGTTACGAGCATCCACTGTTTATAAAATCCATTATATTAACATGTACCCTGCTGCAGGAACCATGTATATCCACAGAGGAGGCAATCATACACCATTCAAAAAGCCCAGTGAGTACAATTACGCTGAAGAGGCTTGCGGTTGTGGGAGCTCCGACGTCAAGAGTAATACCCTTTCTAATGTGTTTGCAATCCCTCAGTGAACAGCAGCGGTGAAGCAGGCAACATGCTAGCTGGAGAATGGAGGGTGCTTAGAGAAAGCTCTATCCAAACAGATTTCATTGTGATATCAATATGCAGAGTGGATTTTGGAATTGTGTTTGGTGTAGAGCAGCTACTTTCACAAGAAAGGAGGAAAAAGGCTCTAGTGGATTTTTATCCTGTGCTGATTTGCACAGCTCATTGACTGAATTAAACTGAGAGGTGATTCTAATGTTCTGGCCTCCCTTGTTTGTGTAAACGGGGCAAATCATGCAATCTGAAACACACACTAGGCCTAAATAATGGCTCAAATATTTTATTACATTGCATTAGACTGTACAGCTATACATAAATGAATGTATGGCTCTCTAAGGAAACTTATTCAAGTGGGAAAATACTGCCTACACAAATGCTACAACAGTGGCTGAAATAACATCACTGAGGGAATGCATGTTGCTACGTTATTGAAATAACTGCCTCCAAACATCATCCAATTCTTTTATATGACAACCTGAACCTGTTTTCAGTATGTCATATTTGCCATCTGCTCTATTTTCTCTTTCTTTTAGACCCTCACACTGCTGTTAACCTCCCCACTATGAAGAAAGTAAGGTAGGACCACCTAGGATTGGAACTGGGGGATTATAAAGGACGGATTACAGACTGGGCCAACAGGGATTCAGACAGTGGGCCCCTCAGTCCCGGCTGACCCAAGGGTGACCCTTGAACTCAGAGGTCATCAGGCATCTTAAATGTACCACAATGCAAAACAAGTACAGAATGTTACAAGGGCTTCTGGGTGAATGAGACTCTGAAGAATGAGCTCCTTTTGTTGTATCAACTTTTCAAAATTACCTTTGTTACTCTGCTACCAGCAGTTAGTTTCAGTTGAACATTACCTGTAGGTACCAGAGTTGGAACCGAGTCTTTGTTTTGCAAGTAACAAGATGTCTAAAGTCTTTGCACTCAATCCGAAGTGAAAACAGGCAAGTCCCACAACCTTAAATTTAAGTTTGGAGTGCCAAACAAGTCATAAACCAAATATAATGCCGTTTTAACAACTAAATATTATATTCCTAAATATAATATTAGCTTCAACTTACTGTTCTTTGTGCAACTACAAATGCCAGACAAAGCTGGAAGTTGTTGTGTCTCTGTCTGTAATTTTCAACCTGTGCATTTTGCAGGTTGTTACTGCAATCTTTTTTTTTGTTTGTATAACCAACTGGTGCTCAGTAACATACCGTTAGTTCCTCAAGGTTCCCTCCTGCAACTTGACTGGATGCTGTCAGATTGTTCAAACAAAGTGAATCTGTAGAATTATGGATTGACTTGCTGGTAGCATTAGTAGATCCAGGAAATGACTAGAAATAGATTTGTTTGTGGCACAATTTTTAAATAAAATACTTTTAAATCTCTGAACTTGGGGGAAGGTATGAAGTGTTTTCCAGTCAAAAGGCTCAAGTCCAAGTGAAGTCCCTGGTGTTGAAGTCTAAGTCAAGTAGCAAGTCTTTTTCGATTTTATTAGGTTGGGTGTGAAGTCATAGAAATTGTGACTTGAGTCTAACTTGAGTCAAA
This sequence comes from Epinephelus moara, assembly GCF_006386435.1. Classification (NCBI taxonomy): domain Eukaryota; kingdom Metazoa; phylum Chordata; class Actinopteri; order Perciformes; family Serranidae; genus Epinephelus; species Epinephelus moara. The sequence goes on from NC_065515.1 coordinate 25,450,470, forward strand.
GTCACGTGACTCGAGTCCAACCTCTCTCCTGTCATCAGTTAACCAAAAAAACTAGCCATTACACCAGCTGTCTGAGACTATGTTGCTACTACAACAACAGTAACTGTTAAATGAACTGTTATGTATTTCACTTTTTGTTCTTAAACTCATGTGGATGTTTAGTTGATGTGTTCTTCCTATAGAGACAATGTTGTTCATTCACTAATGATAGTTTGTTCCTTCCTGGTATGCAGGACAATGCAACTTATTTGACAGCTAGTCTATACTGTGAATCAAGTTTCCTTGTTTTTATACTTGGCTATTTTTACAACACCTTCGTCTGGCTCTTGTTCTATTTTATCATAGTCCATTGATTATGCATTTGGTTGGGATATTGGACAATGCCCGCAGTTGTTGATACATAACTCTGATTGGATGTACAAATACTGGAAACAGGCCAGATGGTGGAGACCCAAAGAACTCTTCACTGCTTAATCTGTCCTTAAATATCAACTAAGGATGTGAAGAAGGAAATCAAAATAAAGGAAGGGTTAAAAAGAAGGTGAAGAGGAAGCTAGTATATTAAGACAGGAAAACAGAGACAAAAAGGAATAATAAATAAATGGAAAATTTAAGGGAGGCAAAGATGGAGGAAGAGCGAGGAAGGAAAGAGATGGAGGTTGACATTAACAGAGGCATGTGGACAGAGAGAAGAAATGTTTACACCTGCTATGGTCACTTAAACAAACCCCTCCCAACCTGCCTGGTGTTTCCCCATCTCCTTTTCTAATATGCAAACAGAGGTATCATCACAGTGCTGACTGAGCAGCCAGAAGATCAGCTTGATCTGAAGCTCGAACTCTTGGTAGCTGCTCACATATACTCTTGATCTGGGCTGTAAATCTGCCAATAGCTCAGCTGGTGAGAATTCCTCTTAAGAAACAGGAGCTCTGTATTAGCACTATGGTGTCTTTAATCTTTATGTTTAATTTATGGGTGAAGCTACTGGAAATTCTGCAATACTATCCCTCGGATGATATTATGACATTATGTTAGGCATTTGGTGTTCTGTTCAGCGGCCCATCCTCATGCGGGTGACTTTGTCATGTCAGGATGCAGTAAAAGCAGGTGTGCAAACCAATAAACATATAATACTTGTGATTTAAAAACCTGCAATTAAATCACTGAATATTAGTTAGGGCTGCTCCCTGAAAGTCGGAGAATCGAATCATCAGTTGGAGACCCCTTAGTTGTCTGAGATTGCTTCAAGTTTTTCTTTTTGCTAGTCAGTGTGCTGTGCAGTGTACTTCTGGGGATGTGCTGGTCCCCAGATGTTGCTATGGAGTGAGCGCTTTTCACTTTTACACTACTCTTTGGTACAAAGAACTGCGAAAGAAACGCTTTGAAACTTTCCACCGTAAAGCTCCAAGATAACATTATCTTCTTTCAACTGCTTGGAAGTGTTGAATTTACAGCTCACAGATACTTAATACGACACAGTCTCTGGCTTTTGTTTGATATGTAGTGTCGGCATAAAGTGTTGCACATTTCCGATCTGTTGTTAGCTTGTTTACGATGTTACATGAATGCTGCTGTCACACTGAACGTTCAGTTCAAACTTTAGAACTTTATATGAAAAAAAAAAAAAAAAAAAAACTTAAATCGTCAATTATTCATATCAAACGGACAAATCTGATTTGACTGCCATAATTTTGGGTACAGCCCTAATGTTACCTATCATAGATATGTTTTGTGTTGTAGGAGTTGGAGCCCTTTTCACTCACACATCTCAGTGGTCGCAATGACATACTGCAGTGTGTGAAAGCTTTCTGAAAATTTCTAGTGTTAAAAAAAATGAAATCATAGATTAGAGAAGGATATGATACCAATTACTTTTCTGGGATCTTTCAAGTGCATATCTCATGGTACTAAAAAGTCAAATCCTGATTTATGAAGATGGATCAGTATCTGTTACATTAGGAACAAAGTTGTGGAGATAACAAAGGTAGTAATGGGCATAGACTTTATGTAAAGCAGCACCATGAGGGTGGTTATGAGTAAAATGGATGGATTGCCGTGAATTTTTGGATCAAACATTCATATTTCCCTCGAATATACTGTGATAACTTCGGTGCCTTCACTTTTCATTTAGCACCATCTTTACCTCATTATCTTTAGGCTAAGTCATGTGGAAAAAGGGCAAACTTTGCACTGAGGTTTAACAAGATGCTGGTCAAACACTGACGTGGGCATGTCTGCAGGGAGGTAGAGTGAACTGGCCATCTTTAGCAACACCTAACAATGTTGTATTTTTTACGCTCTACCTTCCCTATACCTTTCTCTTCTTCTGTTTTGTTAAGGCACTTGTTTGTTTACCTCCTTAAAGACCTCTCCGGGATCATATGAGTAGCATATTCCTTGCACGGTCCATTTGCAGCTTATCTCCTCTAGAACTACTGGTGAAATAAGACCATTAAATGGCATGGTCTGGGCTGCTCCCAAGCACACTTCTCACTTTTACAACTGCATAGCAGTGGAACTGTTGAAATGAGCACCTGGAGACTGCATGTTAAAAATATAAACACACACACACACACACACACACACACACACATTAACTCTACAAGTCACATACATTTTCTATTTTCAGGTACAGTCTGTCGTTGAGACCGAGCAGTGATTAAAGCATACCACTAGGCGCTAAGCACTGCCCTCGGTGGCCTCCCTGTGAAATGATAGCCTGCTAGCTTGATGGCTAACAGACATGGACACCCTGTGAACCACCTGATCCCCCTCTAAACTGGCTGACCTGACTGAGACCCCCAGAAGCAGCTGATGCCTGAGACTAATGAAGGACACTCTGAAGTGGAGTACAGAGAGCTGAACTCCTGTCCTGATACTGGCATGGATCCTACTAAACCAAGAACACGATATTACTTTTTTTTATGACCGTCTACTTTCTTTTCTTCTTTTTTAAAATATTTTTCTCTCTAACTATATGCCTTGTTTAACTGCAATGCTTTACAGTGAGATGCAACAAAATTCCTTGGATTGACATGGTTTAACACAGCTGTAGAGTGCTTGAACTTGAAATATTTGCTGATAATGTTTAAACATTTACCATTAGGGCTTGACTGATGGTGAACTTTTGGGGATAATGAAAGCAGTAACCTCTGTGGATGAAGGACGAAGCCAACACTAAAGTGCCAAAAACTACAGCTCTGCTAATCAACGCTTGAGGCTGGCTCCAAAAGCAACTCAAACCCAACTAAAATGCCCAACTTTTACAGGGGAAATACACACATTTACAGTTTGGTCAAAAAAACATTTTGGTCTCTATGGCTAATTCCTTACTCATATGTAACTATATAACTCACCCAGTAAAATTTTAAGGCTTAAAGTCTTAAAGTTCCACATAATTAAAGGGGGGGCTTTGAGTGCCTCCAGCCTCTTGTCCAATTATGGTCACTTCCGGATTGAAAAATTCAAGATGGCGACAGCCAATATGCCGAAATAGAGACTTCAATATCTGAGTCACAAACCAATCGTTGACGTCACAGTGGCTATGTCCGTTATCTTTTTATATTCTGTGTGCTAATACCAGTAGTTGTATTTGAGAATCACAAAAATCAAATAGTCACATAAGCCGATATCCCCCACCCCAAGAAAACACAGCATGCATTAACATTTTAAGCAAGTATCTTTGTCATTTCTATACCATAAGTTCTTATTCCAAATCAGCCAACATACTCACATGCCGATACTTCTGCAATAAGCTGATATCGTCTGAAAAATCAGCACCCCGAAATTACTGGTATGGTTTTTACAATCATTTTAAGAACAACAATGATTCTGTTAATCATAAGTGCCATATTGTTGGCAAATGGACTTGCGTTTCTTGATGACGTTTCGCCTCTCATCCAAGAGGCTTCTTCAGTTCTAACGGACTGATGCGGAGTCACAGGCTTTAAACTCCATGTGGGTGTGCCTGCATCTCAGATTGAAATGCAGGTGGTTCCTGTAATCAGCCAGCTTCCTAGATATTCTTTCGAATTCTCATACCAGTCGAAGGGCATTCTTCATAAAATGATTGGCAACATGTCGGGGAAGATTCTCATTCACCCAGGTCATGGTAATCATAAGTGCTATATCATAGGCAACTGGACTTGCCTCAGTTTCTTCAAGACTTTTCGCCTCTCATCCAAGAGGCTTCTTTAACTCTAACCACCTGCGTTTCAATCTAAGATGCAGGCACACCCACATGAAGTTTAAAGCCTGCGACTCCGCACCAGTCCGTTAGAACTGAAGACACTTCTTGGATGAGAGGCGAAATGTCTTCAAGAGACTAAAGCAAGTCCAGTTGTCTACGATATAGCACTTATGATTACCATGACCTGGATGACTGAGAATCTTCACCGACAATGATTGTGTTATCATTCAAAACTATAGTTCCCATCAGTTTTAGACAAACTGTAACAATATATTTTAATCTAATCCAACCTGGGAGGTTCCTGGTTCTTCAGCTAGCTTCCTTATTGCAGAGTGCTCAAAAAGAGAGAGATCAATAATTCTGCATACTTCTCCTTAAAGTATCTCACGATCCTGCATAAACCCCAAAAATGAAGCAAGAGAACTCCGTGCCTTTTTCCTCCCTGGAGGAAGATCCTTTGAAGTTCAGGGATCTGTCAGACTCGGCTTCAGTTTGGTATGTCGATCCCCCCCCAACACCACCACCACCACCACCACCCATGTGACTCCCCCTGCATCATTCCATCCTTCCTACCCGGGTCTTATATCATTTTTCTCAGCAATTTCTGCCTAAAACTGTCTCTCAAAGCTCTAAATCCATGATTTTAAACTTGGGCTTAGAGTGCACATGTTGGAACATAAATACAACATGTCTGCGTGGGAACAACTGTTGAATGTACGTTTAGTATGTCGCGTGCATGAATCGGCTACAGGTGGCCAGTGGCCCTGAGCCAGGCAGCCTCCTCTCTGCACGACTGAAGAAAAGACAGGTGACCTTGCAGCCTGTGAAGTCTGCAGCGCGAAAACTTCAGAGAGCAATAACTGGTTACATCGGCTGATAAAGGGGAGGGAGATAGACAGAAATGGAGAGAGAGGGGATGAAGGGTAGAGACAGCTGCTGCTCTGTAGATTAGAACTGAAAGCAGCTCTCAGCTTTGAACTGTGTTTTCGCCTGCTGGAGTTGGTGATTGGCTGAAAAGCTGGGTCTGCTGCACTATAGGCAGGGGCAATTTTAAACTCTCTTAGTGGAGGACTTAAATCTGGCACATTCAGTCTCACATCCAGTTTCAGGAAAATTTACTTTTTTGTCATGTGGGCGCCCTTTTCACAAAGAAAACACAATGAAGATAACACATTGAAATTGAATTTTGTGCCATTTTGTCGTGAGAAACATTTCTGTCGCATTTGTGCTGCAAAAGGTTTAGAAGTTTTATAATTTCATGATGAGATCAAAAATCTAGGGAATATAAGTTTATGCCAACACAGCCATCAAATCTCCAGGCTTTCAAAAAAAAATTCATTACCCATGAAAAGCTGAATATCTTCCTGCCTTCCTGGGCTCCAAGTACCATAAAACTTTTTAATGTCAAGGTGCACTGCAGTAAAAGCAACAACTGGCACAACTACTAAATGCTTGAATAGGTTCTGAAATTGGGATAGAGTTTAAAAACGCTGCCAAGTTTCAGAGCGTGCCAGTGCTGCTCAAGGCTGTAAATGATGTGATGTAATCCAAAGGATGATCATAACATGTTCAAACAAGGGAGCGATGGGGATTTGTGTGTGTAGTTGAAGCACAGAGCAATGTATAGAGAGCAGAGCACAGGTGCAAACAGTGGGAGGTGGGTTTACAGACAGAGAATAAACCTCCTGCTGAGATGTGTGTGCAAGGGTTATGAGAGAGAAAAAGACAAGAGAAGAGAGTGTGTGTGTGTGTGTGTGTGTGTGTGTGTGTGTGTGTGTGTGTGTGTGTGTGTTACTCACTCCATCATAGATGCAGGTATGGAGCAGCAGTCCTGTATCGCAGTGAGCGGAGAGGTGAGGTGAGCGGTGTACGAGGCCTCCACCACCTGTTTGTTCCTGTTCACCACATCCAGGTAGCGGTTAAACTTTTCACGGATCTTTTTGGCCAACTGCACAAAGGAAACACAGACACATCATTAGTCAAAACACCTGAATTTATTTCTGACATCCTAAAAATCAGTTTTACTTCAAAAAACCTTTTCTTTCCAGCAGGCACAGCACTGCGGGTTCGACCTAATGGGCCTGGACCCCGCTCACTTGTACAACTGGCCCATCAACAATGACTGGGAGAAGATACATTTTTCTAACTTTTATTTTTAATGATACAAATTAACAGTTAAATACAAAATAAAGAAAAAAAAATCTAAAAAACTAAAAGATAAGATCATAAAACTGGGCTGTCTATGCAGTAGAAAGACACTAACACTCTTGAAATTGGAGCTAAATGACCACAGAAAACAGAGAAAAAGGACTGTCGCCTTGTGTTTTGCTCAAGAGGTAGAAAACCTACAACTATCAGAACACATTGCGCTGCACTGGACCAATAAATGCTCCCGCTGGTGGGTGACATAATTCAGGCTTGGCCGTTTTTTTCCAAAGGAAACAAAAAGGTGGCCAGCTTGTAACAACCTAAAATTACACTTTAAACTGTGAGCTAAAATATGTTTTTAAAAACATTTTAGACCAGAAATCAACAATGCGGTAATACTCCTGTTCATAACTGATCAGCACTGCCTAGTTTTACTGTTTGATCATTCAGGTGAGAAACAGGCAATACGGTCACAGTTTTACAGTTTGATAGACAGTGAGGAGGGGTGGGTCTCTCTCTTTCACCTGGTTCTATACTTTTTGTGTCTGTTCTGGTGGGCATACAAAAATGCGGAAGTACTATCTATAGTTCGACCAACAAACCTAGAGCCAGCGAAACGCATCATCCACAGGATTTGAGCTAAGAGATGAGCAGATAGATCTGGGCGCTGGTAAGATATAGCAAAATTAACCTCAGTTCATTTACACATACTGCCCACATTGTTATGGTACAAAGCTGGACCAATCGCATCAGGCCAAAAACCACTGCAGCTAGCATTCAATCACAAGGAAACGTTTAGCAGCAAGAACAGCCAATCAAAGCACAGTAAGGCAGAACTAGTTGGAACACTCTTTGGATAAACATTATGTCAAATCAGCTTGTTGGTTTGTAGCCGTGTAGTATGATGTGTGTATCGATGGTTGAGAATACAGATGTTGTAACTGTCTAATATCAAGGCTGCAAATGCATTTCCTGCCGCAGGTAAATAATAAGCTATCTCAACATTGAAAATGTTAGGAATAAGATTCAAAAAATGTCATAATCAACCAGTCATTTCTGTTTTAGCCAGACTACCAGTTGAAAACCGTCAAAGGAAGGGAAACATTATTAATGTCTGTAATTAAAGGGCCCAGACAACATTACTTTAGCTCGTCCAAAATTGAAATCTTGGCACTGTGCCTGCTCTTCAGGCTAAATGGGAAATTATCTCGCCTCCAGCCTGCCTAAAACGTGCCAAACTAAATTTTAAAGTAGCCAAAATACTACAAGTATTGCACAAAGGATCTACACAAGCGTGCACAGAAGCCTTTTAAAACACTAATCATGTGGTATTGACACCTAATAAAAGTGGTGATTACAAGTTAGGTTTTGTCAATGTGGTTGCAAGGTGTGGCACACCAATAGCACATCTGTGTAAACTGTGCTTTATAAAGGAGAAGTCTTTCAGTTCAAAATTTCTGATTTTGTTTTGTTGGTATTTTTGTAATAAGAGTTATTTTTGTGGCTTAGGTAAGGACACAAACGCTTATAGTGTTTATCTCAATGTTACAATATTTTAGCTGTGTATTTAACTATATTCCTGCAGGTCATAAAGGTTTACTTTCAAGCATTTCCATTCATTTGTTCTCTCCCTCCCCTGCTAACTCATTACAGTCGGCTATATGCATATAAATACAGCTGAATACAGAAACTGACCTAGACCAGCTCCTCTCTTATGACATAAAAGCTTTTTCTGTCTGTCGGCTTCACTGTACTTCAGTTGGTGCTTTCTCAATATGTTTCTGGTTTGCTCTCCCACTAGTTTTCTTTCTTTTTTTAAGACCTTAATTTAATTTCTTTGCTGCTTGCTTCTCAAGTGCATTTCCTTCTCTGTCTTTTCGCTGCTTTGTTCTGAGACAAGCTTCCTGTCACTGTGACCTCTGCTTTTTTCTCTATCTTTAAGTTTTGACTATAAATAGCCAACTTCTACATTTTTGCTGCAACAATGATGTGATGGATCTTAGGGTAATGCTAGAACTATACATTGGTGCAGGCAAAGCACACAGCGCTGTCTCTGTCCTCAGGTTGCCGGAAATTTAACCCCAACTCATAATATCTTAATTTGGATGATAATAGTTAATATAGACAGATGTCCAGGTAAACTGCGAAACTGACAAATGTTTCCTCTGTTCTGAATATGTAATGTCCATGTGTAAACACACACACACACACACACACACACACACACACACACACACACACACACACACACATACACACACAATTCAATAATCACAAATGAAGCTGAGCAATATCAAAGACGCCCAGAAATCAGGCTGCACTTAGTGTGAAATCCATCAGTGTTAAAAGCAGAGCCGGATGATGGATGTCTGAGGGTGAAGAACAAAAACCACTCTCCATTTCTACACAGCACAACCTTCATCATTTAATAAGAAAATCCAACCTATAATACATCGCAGGGCCAACACAAAGTAAAAGGTGGGAGCAGAGGTGTTGGAAATATTTGTGGAAAAGAACCAGTGCTTAAAACTAGCTCTTATCAACGCGCATGCTATCTTATGTGCAGTGCAGTTATGGAGATATATTGAGAGCCTTGCACAATCCAAATTTTAAATACACCATCAACCATTTGTCTTGCTCCTAAAACAACAGTTTCTCTTCATTTAAAGAGAGAAAATGTGCCTTCAAAATGCATGAAAACCGGAGGGCAGGAAGCAGAAAATGGTGTTTCTAAACAAAGGCGAAACAGCTAATTCAATCAGTGTTTACTGGGGTCCTTAATGAAGGACCCTGGACATGCATACATTATACTTTGTTTTTCTACCTCTGAAGGACTGGGTTCTGGTTGAGCACACATCTCACAGTGCTCTTTTAAAATAGGGTTCCAGCTCCTTTGGGGAAACTAATAACCAGCTCTGCAACCGTCTCCTGGGGGACATTAATAATCAGCGCCTCACCACCACCACCGCTTCACAACAGGTTTCTGTTGTTGCTTTATTTTGCCTTGAAAGGATGTTGTGGGAATTGTGAGAAACTTGCATCCACTTAATCTGAAACATCACATGCGTGTTGTCTGTTACAGATTATCCGCTTAACTTGAAAGCTGTCACATGATCCACTGGTTTACTCAAGATCTGCTGAAGAATTAATTACTAGTTAGAGCTTGTTACTTTGGGATTACCTTGACATTTAAAATCTGTGAAATATTTGAATGATGGTGTGAGCGCAGAGTCGGGATGTTTTGAGGTGCTATTGTGTAGCTACTTATCAAAAATGTATGTTTACTACATTAAATATGTTAGTTAGTGAGACATGATTGATTTTTACTAGTAACACTTTGTTTCTTCCTGGCATGAGGGGGAAGTCTATACTTTTTTCAATTCAATATCTTTTTAACCTCTTTATTCATTTTTAATCAATCTTCAGAACTCGAGTATTTTATTTTTGTGTGCTGATAAGTTATGATTTGGTTTTCATATTGTTATTTTATTTGTTGGTGCAACATAGGCTTTTGTTCAGCAAATTGATTTGATTCAATACTTTTTTGCCGTTGATCTGAATTCAGATAGTTGCATTAAAGTGTCAGAATACAGGTGTAAATTAAGTTTCTCATGAGGCACACATACAAGGTATGTATGCACTGATGGTTACAATAACACACACACACACNACACACACACACACACACACACACACACACACACACACACACACACACACACACACACACACACACACAAAAAAGTCAGTGGCAGTGGTCTGAATACTTTCCGAGGCCATTGTAAGTTACCTTCTCAGCCTTGTTGAATACAGAAAAAGGCTTATTTCCACAGTAACTGGAACCCCTTTGTTCACATCCCATAATTACCGGTGCCTGCAAAAAGGCTGCGATTCAAGCCAGGAACAGGGAAACGTACCGCGACCCACTGACCGCTTGTACACCTAATCAGCCGGCCGCTATTCCTATTAGGGGTTTAACAGGGGCCTGAGGCACAGCCCACAATTACTCCTACCCCACCACAACCAACACACACACACACACCAAGACACTAATATGTGCGCTCTCACACACGGACATAAAGTTAAACACACAAACGTGGTCCTCCCCCCCTACATACAGTACTATCCATGCATGGCAGCGTGGCAATTAGCTGCAGCAGACTTTGTATTAAAAAGGAGGAAAATGGGCCAGTGTTCAGCTGAGGAGTGTTTCCATAGCTGGGAGGGGACAGTGAGACAGAAGGAGAAAGTAAGACCTGGCTTTTAACAGAGTGACTTAAGAGAAACCAGAAACTTCTAGCCGTGCAAGTTAAAGCTTCAGTTACAGGCTGCCACAGTGCAGCCAAAGCAAACCTGCGCTGTGCAGATTAACCACACTCTCCAAAACACAGGGCTCCTCTCTCCACTCTCTGACCCATCCGACCAGCTTTTAGGGTTTACAGCACCCAGTGGGGTTGGTTCAGCCGCAGAACTGGAGTGAGTGGAACGGGTGCACCCTGACTTCATGTGTTGGTAGTGTTGAGGTTTGCCAGCCGGCCTTCGACCACAGTCACTGGCTGTAGTGTTTATGGTGAGACCGAGGCTTGCATTGGGATGAGGTATATATAGGGATGAGTATAAGAGGGACACTTGGTAACTAAGAAAAGAAACCTGACTGCACATGTCCTTCTTCTCCTTGAATCTTTGTTACTGAGTAAGTGCATTTCCACTGGTGAGAAGAGGATGTGCTGCTTCCAATGACTGCCAGAAAGGTTTATTATGCTTCCACACTGCTGAGTTTGTTCGCTCTGATGATGGTGATGTGAACTCGTCAACATGATTTGATAAAATAGGAAATGTCTTTCAGTACTAAATGGAAAAAAAACTCCTGCTCACAAGTCTGTTGTGAAAAGCAGTGTCAGGTAACAATGGAGGAAATGTCACGGTAAAAGCATGATCAAAAGAGAACACCATGATACCAACATGAGAGGAATCTACCGGTTTTGAAAAAGCTCAATGCTATTGTGTGGAATGAACTAAAAAAATGTGCAGTACAACAACATAAATTATTACAGCTGAATACCACAAACTGTTCATTTAATATCAAGCTGATGCTGTTGACTGTTTGCAGAATTTCATATTATGTGTTGAGAAAAATAACATATATTTAGATTTATAAGGCAAAATCAGAGATGTTTAGGACTGACCAAATCTGCATATTGTAAGAATTAGTGGTCTTATGCCACAACTGATATCCTCAATGAAGGAGTAAATGCAGTAAACAGATAAAATGGTGAACACAACATGTCAGCAGCACAGACCTGAAAAAGGGGGAAATAATAAAAAATGTAATTTCTCACTTGAATGGAACCATTTCTGGTTGTCCTTTCCCTTCCACTTCTTAAATGTCACCTTGTGAAGAGTTTATCTACCTGGGCTGTGAGTGACAGCCGCAACACTCCCTCACACACAAAGATAGAGCAGTATACTGAACTGATGTAGCGTTTTCTATTAACTCAGCTGAACTATTTCTATGGGCTCAAAATGTCCTTTTCTGTGATTTACTACCACTCCTATGAGGATGTAAATATGGATGAGTTGATTACTTCTATACGAAACATCTAACATTTGTCAAGTATGCACTTTTCAGAGCGATTGCCCTACAAGCCTTAGTTTGAGAACGTCATGTCAACCTCTAGAATTTGTGAAAAGGTGATTTTTAAAATTATTTAACAGATAAAAGGCCTCACCGGGATTAAAATGATCTTTTGCAGGATTGACCTGGCCAAGTTAGCAGTGTGATTTAACATTAAGGGTGCTTTCAGACCTAGAGTTGTCTTGCTTTGGTCCGAATCAGGGACTTGCTTTGTTATAAAGTTGTATAATTGCCTGAGTTGGTTTGTGTTCTCACGGCAGCATTTACAAGCAGACCAGATCAAATGCCTTGCATGCTCTTGATTGGTCTGAGTTTTCATGCGGGAAAAATCCAGGAGGTAAAAATAACGTTGAAGAAGAGTACACCTCCAAGATAAATGCAACACTTTCTAATGTCACAATGGAGGTTGAGTTTAGCGCTGGTCATCGTGGACTATACTGCTGTCGTCATTGTTCATTTTAGGTAAACCATACAGTTTGAAAACAAGGCGCGGCTCGAACTAGAAAACAATGTTTTGATGCATTGGATGTGCTGAATGCACATATTAAGGCAGTACAGGAGGAGGCAGCACATTAATAATCCTCCAGGACTGTAACATGCTCATGTTTAACCCAAACAATGTGTAATGAGACTGCATTAGGGTCAGATCGAGGTCGGAACACAGTCTCACCACAAACGAACTGCACCAGAGTTCGTTTGTAACCGGACCAAGACCACCTCTTCAAGAAGGTCTCAGTCTGGTTGTTTTGGTGCAGACCTGAGTGCGATTGCTGTGTTCACACCTGCCCAAACAAACTGCTCTTAGGGGATAAACAAACGTGGGTCCGACTGAACCGAACCAAACGGGGCAGGTGTGAAAGCACCCTACTTGTTAGTATCCCATGTTGATCTGCTCCCTCAGTATTGGAGCCCAATCAAGGACTATTTTTAATGGATTGTTTCAGCTCTGTGAAGCTTGATCTATATTTAAGTCTTTATTATAACTCATAGCACTCTGGGATATTACTTGTTAACACAACCCATTGCTAAGACATCAGGTAGCGCTGACCCGAATCGATGTCCAAATCAGTATTCAAATGCTTAAATTTTTGTTTTGGTGGTGGAGGAAATTGGAAATAGGTGGCAAGTAGTTGCAAGTGTTATTAACTTAAAAAAACATTGCTTGCAATAGTCCACCTTCCACGCTCTCTTCTGTCTTTTTATCACTCTCTCTCACACATACACGCAGCAGCACTAAGTCCTACTAAAGTTGTCACTGTTGCAGGTGGTTGATTATTGTACACTAATATGATTGTGACATTTACTCTCTCCCAAGTCGTGTCACGTCCATTTGAAGCTTTTAATATTCGCAGGTAGTTATAAGTGAAGCTTTAAAGCCCCTAAAATGGTATTCGAGAGAGTCCTAACTGCATGCATGTGAATGGTGAACCGGCATGAAAACATTAGCAGCCAGCAGTTTCAATTCAAGATATCCACTGGGTTAAACAATAGAATAGACTGGAACAGACTCAACCACAGAGACAGAAAGAAGGGAGCGCTTGTGTCATTAGAATGGGACAGATGTCTGCGCATCTCTCTGAATAATGAATTTCCTGAGGAGAAGCTCATCTTTGGGGCCAGTGGCTCTTCTCTGGAGCTCCTTGCCCTCTCTCCCTCGCTGCAGAGCCACTCCTCCTAATTGAGTCTCACTTTGGCTCACGGACACAGCCCCTCTGCCCAGAGAGAGCACGCAAGCCAACTATGCCAGAGCTGTCATCTGAATTAGTTGGCGTGCGACTCAGAAGGGTTGCAGCTAGAATGTATGGGCACTCTATGAGCTTTAAAAGTATTCCAGCCAGGACGTGAAGTCAGCACTGCTCTGGGACTGGCACTTATTAACATACAATTGATCCATGTGATGCCAGTTCAAAATCTGAGACTTAGTACTGTAGCTGAGGTTTCTGTGAAAGGAAATTCTTTCAGACCTGTATCCACAAAGTGGGACTTGCACAACAGGTTACAATTATCATGATGAACTCTCTGTAGCCTGGAAACACCAGGGGTTGTATAAACATTATTTTTTGTGCAGGTTAGCGAGGAAAAGGCTACGTCTCTATTGAGAGGAAGAAACAGCAACGCTTTAAGGCCAATTTGGATCTGCCTCTGGAATAGTAAATAGCTGCAAGGTGAGAGTTATTATATATTTCACACACATGCACTGACACAGATGGATACGCTGATGAAAACACAGAAGCACGGTCACAGGAGAAATGCAAACAAACATCCACCTGTCTGTTCTTGCTAGTGGCTGTTTACCAGTCTGGTGTTTACCGTCACTCTTCCAAGATCCCTGACGCATGAGTAGACACACACACACATATGCCATGCCCTGCACACAATCATGTTTGACTTGACCCAAGACGCCAGAAATTCTGAGCATAGTGTTTTTTCCATTCCAGGGCCAAAATGGCACACGTACACTTTGACTTGTGGATTTTGGTTTTCAAAAAGATGCCGTTCTCTCCTTCAAGGCGTCTTATTCTGTCTGACTGCAGCTCTGCACTCACATTGTGAGCAGAGGAAGAGAGAGAGACGGAGAGACAGCTCATAGACAAGTGGAAAAACAGACAGAGAACTTCAAAGCCAATGAGACAGCAGCCGCAGAATTTTAATAAACCCCCTTTTTCCTCTGATGGCGAGTGTGAGTGTGTCTGCTCAATGCTGCTGAATTGAACACTACACAAGACCACAAACAGACACCAACCGTGGTACATGCATGCACAAACAGGCAGGTACACACACACACACACACACACACGCACACACACACACACACACACAGAGGAAAGGAGAAGCCTTTGTTACTCACCTGCTGCACTTCTGTTTCCCCGTTTGATGTCTTCTCAGTATACACAAACGAGTTGAAAATCCTCTGTGGGGAGACAGCAAGAGAAAGAAGCAGAGACAATGAGGTTAGATCAGGAGGAATGCAGAAGATTCGGATCCAATAACTGAAAAATATCTCCTGAGGAAGAATATTGGCAGAGCTCCTTTATAGAGATAGATTTTTGTTGCAGGTGTTGCAGAGCAGAGACCTTTTGTTATCAACGCTCCGGGATTACATCGACAAAAACTGTCAAAATTGTGGATCGGTGAAAAGACGCTGAATGCAAAAGTACTTTCCCGCTGGGAATGTACAAACTATTGCATTATTATTATCACAAGGTTACCAAAGAGTTCAAACATTTACACCTCTTTATGTTCTGTACCATGACTGCACTTCCTCACTTTAAAGAGAACACAGTCAGACTAAAAGCTTTTAGTGGCTACATGCCATTCGTGCCAATTAAGCAGACCAGCTATAATGAAGCTGCCACCGGGACAAAATGTGTCTATTTTAATGTGTATCACATAGTACATGTCAGATTCTCATTCTTGTTTAATCTTTCGCACATTTTTTTCCTGATCACGTTCTCCTGTATTTTATTGAGGCTTCTGGGCTCTTTTATGGCATTTTGTGTTCAGCAACAATATTACATACACTGATGATATGTTTGACTTAAAAAAAAGTAGTCTTTGCAGAATGTTGATTAATTCAATCATCAAAGTATTATGGAAAGAAAATGTTCAGGGTTGCCATGGCAATCACAACACCTGCATTTCAAGAAATTGTGAATGATACCATTTCCTGTCCTGACTGTTAAAAAGTTGAACATAAGCCCCTCTCCCACTGGACAGTAAAACACCAACACCCACTAACATCTGGCTTTTTCTTTCATTTAATGGTAAAGGTTACAATCTGCATTCACTACCAGGTCAAATGACTCTGCAGTAGTGACGGGTATTTATCTGCTCTGGCGCTGATCGGCAGTGATGGAAATACTACATCCAGGTGGACATGCCAATTTTAGCCCCTTTGTAGATGCCATAAAATCACAGGCACTGACAAATACCGTCTGTATTCAAAGTCCAAGCAGGGCTTTATACATAGCATAAAACATTTGTACGTCACACTTGACCAATTTCTTCCAGGGTAATATGACTTGGTGCAGACAAGCTACTTATATGGGTTAAAAAAAAGTGATGGTATCATCCTTGATTTCACAATCTGCATTTCAGTGTGGCCTCGTCAGCCAGTGGTTTTAGAGTTACGTGTACAAACCTGACAGGGAAACAGTTCATCACAATCTAGTTAAATTTATCCACATAAATGACCTTTAAAAACTAACACTGAGACAGACATGATCTTTAGTGCTGAAGAGAAATTCAGTCAAGAAGATCACACATCACTGCTGGTGTTCTGTCAATGTGTCTTGTTGGCTTACAAGTAACTACTTTAAGTAATAACAGGTTCAAGTAGAGTCATGCAAGGTATTCCATATTCAGCACAAATAGCTGCTCAGTAATGTCTTCAATTTTCACATGAGCCTTTTTGATTTAGCCTAAATGATTCGGCTCACAGGAGATCTACTGCTGAAGTACAATAGTAGGTCAAAGACCACTGGACTGAAGTGAAGACATTTTTAGCATGAGGGACCAAATACCTTCAACGATTTGTAGAAAATTCAGCGGGTTAAACCAAATTATCACCATTACTCTATGGAGAAAATCCAAAGTTCAAACAGGGCATCCAATCTTACTGCTGAATAAACTGGGCCAAGTATAACTAAATGGACGAAATCAAACAAAACCACACATTTACAGTGCTTTTTCATTGGCACCTATGGCTGTGCCGAACCAAACCATTTTGCATTGACTTGCCTTTCCATAACCAGTTTGAATGTGTTGCGTTGTGCTAAGTGGACCACCTCTTGAGTTGGGTCAAAGCACGCCCAACCGCCTCCAAGCTGGTCACAATGACGTCAGATGGGCTTCGCAAACATTCAGTGACGTTTTTCAAGCAATAAACGGCAGGCTAGAAGCCAGGAAAAGTCGTAACAACGGCCTGAAGATTCATGATAAGTAGCTGGCTTCCAATGATCATTGCACAGTGAGTGCAATAGAGGGCAGTGCTGAAAAGGGTGCTACTTTTCGACATCTTCGACTCAAGACCAGCATGTCATCAGTTAAAGTCACGCTTTCAAATGGGTAGTCCTGTTGCAGTTGTATGGGGATTCAAATCCCTGCTGCACTGAGGTGACTCGCTGAGTCTAACCAAGTCAAGCCAAGTCAGCACAGGGCCATAAGTCTCTCATGGCAATGACATTTTTACTTGTGAAGCACAGGTGTAATTAATAACATTAGCATTAATACATTCCATTCAGGTGTTTCAGGACCTTGTAGTGTTTGTTTTGGCTCACTGATGTTGATATTAAATTAGTTACACTTATGCTTCTCCTGCTATGACAAGTCAAAATGCAGTGAGACAGTTTTTTAAAAGGAAACCAAGCATATAAAATTTACAACATCATGGCATAACACACAAGAAATAAACTAAATATATTTACAAGTCCCCAGTGTTGTGGGTGGTGTTATATTGTGATGGTGCCTAATAAAATACTGTCTGACTACAGGTAATTAATGATCAACACTGACTCAGATGGAAGAGTCTTGATTGTAGATCCAGAGCGAGGCAGACATTAGTAGTGATGGATTTCTCAGCTTAGACAGGTGCATGTGGAGCTATTTTATTACTGCTCCAGAGAGAATGATAAACCTGGTTATCTGCCAAAACAACCAACCCATAGACCCAGACAGTAATGTTCTGTCATTTACATCAGTTTCTGGGTCGAGGAGGAAAATGCGTCACCTGTCTGAATCTGGAGGTCAGCCATGACACAAAATGAAGGTTTTCATGAGCCCCTAATCACAAGGTGATGTTAAATTTCCCTGCTCACCTTCCAGCCTGAAACATTTTAATAGTCCCTGATTTATATTGTTAAGTGAATATGAAGCAGAGCGCTACATTAAGGCATGGAGAAAATGAGTCCTGGTGTGACCTCAGCCTTAACACATGCTGAGAGAGCCAGAGAAACACATTTTAAGAGCTGCCTGAATAGCACACATACATGAACACACACAGCTTCTTTCAGAGGGTCTCCTGAGTCCCATCAGCTAAACATTTTCTCTCTTTCTCACACACACTATTTCCAAACGCAGGCAGCAGTACTACGTGGCAGCTACAAAGTGAGGAAAACTAATGTTTGCGTTGAGGCGGCAGGTAGGCAGGTGTTACACTGTAAGCCGACCCACTGCACACACACAACCTTAAATTACCTGGTTCCACACTGCACTGCAGTTTCCTGCCGCCTGTCTACACCTTTTGTTGAGACACATTCCAGAGGACACCAATTACCAAGAATGCACCACATCCAGACTTGGAGCTCATTCACTATGGTTTGTTATTGCAACGGTGTGGATACACCTTTATACCCTTTAACGGATCTCTACAAAGCATAACAAAACAAAGTGGTTTCACTGGTTTCACACAGTTAAAGGGCAAGGTGAGCAGTTTCTTCTAGATACTGTCAGGCTGTTTTCATGCACTGCTCATACGTTTTTCTACAAAAAGTAAGTTTATGTGAACCCACATATTGGGGAAGGCTGAGATCACTTGACCAATGTGCTGACAGGAATAAAGAAGTAAGCAGGCTAAATATTACAATTTCTTGTTCTTTTGTCTGACATACAAAGCAAAACCCTGTGGTGGATGAATTAACTAAGATCCCCACTTGTGTAAAAGTACAGGTATCTTAAGAGAAAATGACTTCAATAGAAGTTTAAGTCACCTATTAGAATATTACTTGAGTTTTAAAGTATTTGATGATTATTGTGCTAAAGTATCAAAAGTAATTTTGATATTAAATGTAAAAAGTATTTTAAGTAGATGTACAATTAAATGCTGTTAATAAAAAGGAAGCAGTCATAAGC
This sequence comes from Epinephelus moara, assembly GCF_006386435.1. Classification (NCBI taxonomy): domain Eukaryota; kingdom Metazoa; phylum Chordata; class Actinopteri; order Perciformes; family Serranidae; genus Epinephelus; species Epinephelus moara. Next base: position 25,469,291 of record NC_065515.1, read on the forward strand.
ATGAGGTTTATTTCTTCTTAACATGAACAAAACTTTAAAAATGGAGCCTACATTGAACTTGAAGAAAAATTAGGTGTTTGTCACAACTTAAAAGACTTACAAAATCCAGATTTTCCTTCCCTCCCATTTCTTCATTCATTCGTCTGTCCCTTCCTTCCGCCTTTCCTTCCCTATTTTGTTGTTAAGTAACTAGTTTGCTTACGGGAAATGTATTGGAGTAAAAGTATACATTTTATTTAGGAAATTAAGTGGGTAAAAGTGAAAGTGGACAGAAATTAAGTATTTTTACCTTGTTACATTACACCACAGACAACACCCACAGGTATCCAGGTTAGTACAATGCAAGATAGCATTTGTTTACATTTGACAAGCTTAGACCAATACAATGTTGGCTATTTCTTGTTTGAAAATGGACTTAAATGATTAATATATCATCAAAAAAGTTGCCGACCAAACAAAAACACAGAGAGACACAAAGAGGCAAATAAACAGCAGCAGCAACACTGCAAAATCTCTTTATAATTCTGTCTTCTGGTACATAATTAGGCCATTCAGTTAGCGCTCTTCCAGATTAAGTGTCAAATGTTAATTCTAAAAATTTAATTATGTCTAATATGGCCTATAGAAGCAGGCTGGCATAAATACAAACAGAGCTAATTGTCAATCTGCCTTCAGCATAACTTTAACAAAGTGCTCAGTTTTAATCCTGATGGTCTAAATTGAGTCAGCGGCTGTCCTGCTTTAGAACGTTTTCCTTTCATTTTACAGAGGCATGAAACTAACAGAGAAGTGCCATGCAAACGGTTTCATTATGTTATCATAACACACACACACACACACACACACACACACACACACACACAGAGCTGCATATTTCACTACTGAGTTATTTACAAAGTGCAAAACCAAGCCCAGACAGTCTACTGTTCCACACCCTTCTTGGTGGAAAAAAAGAGAAGGTCCAAGATTCAGAACTGTCAAATAAACACGAACAAGCACACACAAACAGAGCTGCCACTACTTAGCAGGAGTCATGTGCTCTCAAAACACTCCACTAACAAAAGGGAGGGAAAATGGGGGGAGAGAGAGAGAAATACACACTTGAATGGAGAAACACTTTGTTTCCATTAAGCCAGCAATTCTGAAAAATTGGGAACAAATCCTGAGGAGAGAGAAAACTCCTGTTGTTGATTAGCCACAGGTTAGCTGTCTTTCCCCCAGTGCCTCGAGTGTTTGTTGTTGGAGCTGCTTTGCGGTTTTCACAGCTATGGAGCAGCCGGGGAGGAATGCTCAGCTCTGAAACCCGAGAGGCCTGAGGCTGCCTGGGCCACCGTGAGCCTGTGGCCTCCCCTGACCCATAATCAAACACTGAAATGTACACAGACACGTTCACACCAGTGGAGAGGCGCATACAGACAACTACACCATGTCAGGGGGATTCATATAGGCGATACTATGAGGAAAAACAACACTTAAATTCTCCAGTGGATGTCCAGCACATGATGGGAAATCATATAGGAATTCCGTGGAAGTATTCTGGTAGAAATCTGACTTTGTAAGTGTGGGGTTTGTTTCCAAGAAATTATGTATAAAAGAAATGCCATGACAGACACTGGACACAATATACTATACCATATAACGGAATGCAATGATTTGCAAATTCCTTTTGTCCTACGTTCAATTGAATGCAGTACAAAGACAAGATATTTAATATTCAAACTGATAAAATCTATTGTTTTGGGGGCAGGGGGAACTAAAGACTGGGAAAGTTGTGGAAAGCCCCAAAAACACCCGAACATTCCACAGGCTAATTGGTAAAAGGTGATAGTATCATGACTGGGTATGAAAAGGGCATCCCCATAAGGCCCCGTCATTCACAAGAAAAGGTTCACCATTTTCTGAAAAACTGTGTAGGCAGTCAAACAGTTTAAGAACATTTCTTAATGAACAATTGCAAGGAATTTAGAGATTTCACCATCTACAATCCATAACATCACCACAAGACTTAAAAGAAGTTGGCAAAATGTCTGCATCAATATTGAATGTCAGTGACCTTTGACCTCTCAGGCTGCACTGCATTAAAAACTGACTTGATTGTACAAAGGGTATCACTACATGGGCTCAGGAACACTTTGGAAAACCTTTGTCAGTAAACACAGTTCATCACTGCATCTACAAATCCAAGTTAAGACTCTACCATGCAAAGCAAATGTCATATCTTCAACAACATCCAGAAACACCACCATCTTCTCAGGGCCTGAGCTCATCTGAGATGGACTGACACAAAGTGGAGAAGTGTGCTGTGGTCTGACGAGTCCACATTTCAGGTTGTTTTTGGAAATCATAGACGTCATGTCCTCCGGGCTAAACAGGTAAAGGACCATCCAGATTATTACCAGCACAAAGTTCAAAGCCAGCATCTGTCATGGTATAAAGGTGTGCAAGGTCCCATGGCATCATGGATAACTTTCACATTTGTGAAGGTATTATGAATGCTGAAAGATACACACAGGTTTTGAAACAACATACGCTGCCATCCAGAAGAGTTGTTTTCAGGGACGTTCCTCTGTATTCCAGCAGCACAATGCCAAACCACATTCTGCACGTGTTACATCAGTGTGGCTTCATAGTAAAAGAGTACAGGTACTTGACCGGCCTGTCTGCAGTCCAGACCTGTCTCTTTTGAAAATGTGTGACTCATTATGTAGCGCAAAATACAGCAAGACAGGTCATGGCATTGTTGGGCAACTGGAGTAAAAATGGAAAAGAATTTCACTTTCAAAACTTCAACGATAAGTGCCCTCAGTTCAGTGTTGTTTGAAGTAAAGGTGATGTAACACAGTGGTAAACATGCCCCTGTCCCAACTTTTTTGGAACATGGTATAGGCATCAAACTCAGAATGAGAGTATATATTATTATATATTGCAAAAAACAATCAAGTTGATCAGTTTGAACAATTAATACTTTTTGCATTTTTGCAACATTGCACTCTGTTTTTCGTCTAACCAAGTGGTTCCCAACTTGTGGGTCGCAGGTCCATTCTGAATGAACCGCAAGCGATTTGCAAATGTGTCAAGTTTGTAAAACACACACTTAATTTTTAAGTACAGTGAATTTTCGGCACAGAGCGTTTATCTTTAAGTGCCGTTTCCTGCCGTAGGGTGAGTGACTAACTGACACTACTGCTTGACAGAGACAGCAAACTAGCTCGAACACATGGCCAAATGCAAAGATGATGCCCAATGTATTAAACTGTGTGGACCTTGAACTAATGACTAAGGAGAAATCTGGACCCTGGGGCTGGACCAGTTGGGAACCACTGGTATAACCCATAAGAACAGCAGGAAACAACCATATTTTCCTGCGGATTCATCTAAATCAGCAACATGTTGAAGCCTTTGCTTCATGTATCAAGCTGTGGAATAAATCATTCTGTAGCAACAGCATGTCGAGCGTGTGTACGGGAGCGTTCCGTTTGGATGACTAATGAACCAAAGTTACAAACGAGTCCTAACAGCTCTTAACGGAATATCCAAAATGTGTTGAAGTCAAAAAGATGTGATGCACAGTCCTACCAATGGTGTCGCGCTACTCCACTGATCAACAGGTGGCGCAAACATGCCAAGATATGCTGCAATGCGCCAACAAAGGCAGGGGAGATGACTGCAAGCTAGTAAACATGGATGTAAACAATACCAGATTTTAAATAAATAAAATCAGCTCTGCAGATGTTTCATGATGAAAGAAATCCACTTGCTTGTTTGTTAGACCTCAAGTGTACACACACAATGCGTTTTGGTGACTAACAATGAATGTAAATATGACTTTTGTTTGTTTACAGGAAAACTCCACAGGGCCCCTTTAAAATAAAACATCTAACTGGATCCAAATCCAGGCAGCTTTCTCAACACTAAGCTCCCAAGAAATGCAGTCGGACTCCTGCCCATTGATCACAGAGCGCCGGCCTTTGTCTCATTAGGCCACTTTTTAAATCCACCCACCTTGAGGTTAATCCTGACCACAGACGGGTGGTTCACATGAATGACTAAATCTCAGTAGCAGCTCAAACTGCGAGTTACAGTTTTCTGAATTCTGCTGCATGTATTAGAGGAGCTGACTTATGATTTAAACTCTTTCCAGGCTTTATCCAGACAACTTGACCTGCTCCCCTCTCAATTATAGGAAAATAGGAGGATTAAGATCGAGCAGATTTACACATCACAAGAGAACTATTGCAATCCTGCTTCAGTGCGTGCCGTTAGATTGCACTGTTGATGCGTAGAGTCCCAAGCACAACTCTTCCTTTATCATTTTGTTTCTCTCTCTTGGCCTCCCAATCCTTTTTGTACCCTGTTGTAGCAGCTAAACCATGGGAACCCTCTATGTATAAGGCATCCATTTAATTGGGCCTGCCTCTTCAGCTCTTCTGTCGGGCTCTCTTGGGGATGCTATAAACTACCCCAAGAGGCTCTTCTCCTTTAAAGAGACTCTTCTGTTCTTAGTGAGGCGGAGAATAAAATCCAGACACATGACAGACAATACCGACCCAAAGACGGGGGGAGACTTTGAGAGTCACTTGTATGTTTTTAGGGGGAAACACATGGAGAGATCGGCACAGAGATGTGCAGTGGAAGAGAAGAAGTGAAGGGAAAAATGTAGCAGACTGTGGAGAGGTGAAGGCAAGAGCAAGGAAGGAAAGAAAAAAGGAAGGCAGGAAGAGAGGAAGTGGAGGCCAACTGGGCTGACTTGGGAACACATCTATTAGCAATTCTCCCATCATCAAAGGGCAGAGAGGAGCCGTGAGCCACACTAATTTGGAATTGGACTGAAGAACGTGCACACACAAAAACGTACCCGCACGCTCGCGAGCACACACACCCATTAATCCTTTCTTTAGGGCTTGTTGATCAGTGGTCCAAGGTTGATCTGTGAAACCACTGCAGGGCAAAATGGGAGCATGGGCACACCACTAATGTGTGTGTGAGCGAGTCAAAGTGCCAATCCTGTGTGCTGCGCATGTACGTGAAGCTCATCGACTGCTTATCTGTCACTACAGGCTTCTCATTGAAGGAAATGTCTGCGAACGTCTCGCACACACACACATTTCACATCCACACATTAGGCTGCAGTGTAGATGTTTTGGAGCTGTAGAGCCTGAGAGATTGGTTTCCATACAACTGACAGATAAAAGCCCAAAGCCCAAGGGAGAGTAACTGCTGCTTCCTCCATGCTGCTGGTATACAGCTCAGCCTCCCTCCTTCCTTCAGTGCTTTATCCCCCCCTTGGCTTTTCCTCTCTCCCTCCTTCCCTCCTTCCCTGCCCCCAGCCAACTCTCCGCTCATTGCACTACAAAGAGCTGGAGCTGGGGATGCGGCATCAGAGCTTCGCCTCTGATGTGCGTGTGTGTTGTATTTTTTTTTTACTTTTTTTTCCTAGACCCTTTGCCATGTCTCCATCCCCAACCTCGCCCTCCCATCTCGATTTTTTTTTCTGAGCACTACAAAGCAGAGTCAGGAAACAGGCACCTGGGAGTGGAAAAGCGAGCGAGAGAGAGCACAGTTTCGCAATACAACAAAAAAAGTCTGAAATAATTGCACCTGCAGTTTACAGCGCCATAACACACAGACCGGAACAACACAAGAAAAGAGCATTTGTATTCATTCATTTTTCTGTGGGGATGAACCTGGCGAACTAACCTAGAAAACTCAGAAACGCTTTAAAAAGGATTCACTGTGTTTCCTATCAATTATAACTATGCACAACACAACCTCAGCCCAGCTGGAAAGCAACATGCCACTTTGGTTACGGTGAATCTTTTCACTGAGCTTAACCATTATTTCTCTTTGAGTCACGTCAGGAGGAAGTTACAGCAATAAAAGCATGGTGTGTGATTCTCTTTTAATTAGTGTGACATATAGATGAGACTGTTGTAAGGTTACAGGTTTTGAAAATGAGACTGACACACATTTTTTAGGGCTGAAACAAATCCAAGTGGCCAAAAAGCAATTAATGCATATTTATGCTTGTCATACTAAAGCTATTGGTGAAGTTGTTTTATATCAGTCTATAAATGATGGGAGAACAACATTTTAATAAGGTTCCAAAGCGATGAACACATTCTTTAAAGTCTAACCCAGCCAAATGACACATGGTGGCATCATCTGGCCCCAAGAGATGAGAATCAATTCAGTGCCCTGCTTCTCAGCAGCAAGAATCATACTCTTTGACCCTGTTTAAAATTGGTTTTAAAATGCATCTTGGGCATTCAGATCACGAGTCGACACCACAAAATAAAAATATAAACAACCACCAAGGCACACTGTGATCTGATCACTCAAACTACTTGCCAAAGTGGTCTGGGATGCATTTGACAACATATCTTTTGTAGTGTAAACGCTAATGCTTCCCCAACAAGGATGTAAAAGGAACATACGTCATCAATGCAGGACATGGTGCTTGTTTTGATGCATTCTTTTGCAAGTCGCAAATGACTTTGTCCTGCCAATATCGTTGAAATAAACTACATGTAAATATTTCTTAAAACATTTTTTTTTTCTTAGCTAGCCTGTGCGAAACAAATGTGGCACTTGTCTGGCTGACTGTAGTAAAAACTGCCCTTTGACCTTCAGTGACTACACAGCAACGAAATGTGAACACAAGTGGTCAGCTAGACACTTTGGAAACACATGACAGACACAGGTGTGAGCGGCGATGAGTCTCAGCTATCTGATTGTGTTGAGATCATTAAAAACTCATTGTAAAGCATAAAGCAGGTTTGTTAGCTTTTGTAGGGTAATTGGCATGACACTTGCTTAAAAAACTATTGTGACATAATCTTTAATGTTGGCTACAGATTTCAGGGAAAATATAATGTACTCTCTTTAAAATCTCACCAAAGAATGATTGCTTACTCAAAGGAATGGTTTGGATTTTTTGAATTGGAGTTGTATGAGGTACTTATCTATAGTCAGTGTATTTCATACAGTGGATGGCCGTCACCATGCTCCTAGTTTGGAGAAGCAGGCTGAGTTCAATATGGAAGCTAAATACTGTACTGCTATGGAGGGGGGCAGCAGCAAAACATATTTAAGCCAACTAAAAGAAGTCCCACCTACTAAAAAACATTTCTAACAGTATTAGTGTATGCTATGTTGAAAGTATCTTCACCGCTTTTCCTTCCCGTTGGACAGTCTGTTCTGACGAGGAAGCAGTTAACGGCTTCAGTTCCCCATCTATGCTCTGATGTGTCAAAGCCACCAGGCTCCATTGACAAAAACAGTCATTTTAGCTCACCGAACACAAGAGCTTTTGATCTACCGCTGCCTCGATCAGTTAGTTAGTTTGTGTTACTGTGTGAGTTTCGTGAATCTGAACGAGCCCTTTTAAATGCCAAAGTCACAAAATAACACAAACAAAGTAACTGTTAGAGGCAGCAGTAGACCAGCCACTTCGGTGTTCAGTAATGTAAAAATCACTGTTTTTCCTCAATGGAGTCTGGCTTTGAAAAGAGTGATATAAAAGCTTCATTTATCCTGTTGGAAATCCCTGTCTGACAGTAAGGTAAAGCAGTGAAAATATTCTAAATATAGTGTAGTTCAACTGATAGATTTGTTTTTAGGTGGTTAAAACACAATTTTTGCTAACCCCACCACAGCGTAAGATAATTCAGTTTCCATATCGGACTTCAGCCTGCTTCTCTAAACTGGGTGCATGCTGACCACCATCTACTGTACGTAATGTATGTGCTGTGGATAAGTAACCCATACAACCCCACTTCTAAAAATCTGAACTATCCCTTTAACGCACAAAAACTTCAGTGCATATTTCCAAAGCATTAGTGACTACAGAATGAATCTAAACAACACCATAAAGAAGCACCATAAAAGGAGGAGAAGAAGGGAGGAGGGGTTAAGCAGGAGGAGACATGTCAAATGTGGATCTCTAAGTGTCACTATAACGGCCATAGAGAAACCAAACCCTTGCTAATTAAGTGCGTCTCCATTTCAACCCAGTGGAGCAGGTTTGCTAATTAAATGACTGGCTGTCAGTGTCTGCCAACTGCTTGCCGCTGCATTTATAGGGTGCTGGGGGTCAATTTAATTTGCGTGAATCTAACTAACGGACAAAGTGAAGCAACGGCTCCAAAAGCCCCGGCCCACACACTGTGCTAGTTTGGGGAGTGCATGTTTGTGTGCAGCATGCTAGTCAAAGGCTCGGGGCATCACGGTTAGCTCTGATTTACTGAGCTCCATATTCAATCCTTTACTCGAGTGTTTGTGCTTGTGGACGCTCACGTGCACGTGAGAAATAGGGAGGGTTGCTGCCACATGCAGAAATGATTTCTAGCTTTTATATCTTCATAAAAACTTGGTTGTCATAGTAACGTGACTTAAAGCTGTAATGGATAAAACAGTTCAATGTTCTTTTTAAAGGCAAAGACTGAACCCCAGGCTGCACTGCTTCACAGAAACAATATCACACTTTCCGGCCTGATGTCCGTCGTGAATCCCCCGCCTTCATACCACACTCTCATACTGCTACTGTTCAACTACTACTGCACTGATTTCAGTCACAGTAACACTGAGAGATTAAATAAAATGACAGGATCTTCGTAATCAATCACAGAATCGGATGTAGTCACGTGAAATCCTGAAGTACCCACATTTAGTTGCGTACTCTGGAGAAAAGCACTGCCAGATTTGTGAATTGCCTGAAAAAATCTTGAACAAGTCACAAAGATATAGCTAAGCGCATTGCAATTCAGTGGGCCCTGATCCAAGCAGTAAGGGTGTGGTGGTTATAGCCTGCTGTCACGGCATTCAGCTTTGGGACATTAAGTGAAGACTGGGAACCTTTTCAACATCAAGTCCAGGACCTTGGACCAATGTGTCACACTCACCACATATGATGGATTTTCAATGTGGAGCAGCTTATTAAAAAAGCAATGTTTTCAAACATTTTCCACCAGAATCCTGAATTCTTTTTCTCAATCATCGCCTGAAATGGTTTCACGCCTTCTTAATGCCTTCTTTAAAGAGGAGCAGTAACAGTAGGCTATTTATTTAACTCAACTAAGGGCAACAATATATTGATCAGTATCTTCAGCAGGGGCATAGCCCCAAATTCTGGACCCTATACATGCAGTCGCTCACTTGGCTCTAAGCTGCATTTAGTGCAGGGGCGGACTAAACCATTTTGCACCTTAAAGGGGTGAGAGGGGCCTCAGGAAGCTTCCACAATTCCACAATTTATTTTTTAAACAAAGCTCAGTCTTTCAACCATTTTTTTCAGCCAGTTTAATTTAGTATTTAGTTATGTCACTAATTACTTTGAAATAACAAACGGCGAACAAAGCCAAACTTTTCTTTAAAGGCTTTACGAGGGCCTCCCTCCCATTGGGGCCCTGGATAATTAGTCCCACTTTTCCTCCCACTGTGACGCTTCTGATCTTCAGCTAAATACATGGGTGAAGCTGTCAGAAAAGGCAACAGGGAAAAAGACCTGGGGTTGGTAATGTATCTGAATGTTTTTGAAATATTCTTTGATAGTGGAAACCAAAATTCAAGGACCCCAACTTTAATACAGATATATTTAAAATGAGCCCAAATACAAAAACACAAACGTATAATTGTTCAGTGGAAATATGTGGATGGTAGAAGTATGATTTTTGGTACAAAATTTCTGTCCACTCCTCTTCTGGCAGCAACAGTTATCTTTATTACTGATTAATCTGGCGATAAATTTTCTTCATAAATGATTTAGTCTACAAAAGACACAAAAACAGTCAAAAATATCCACCATAGCATCCTACAACATAGAACAAAGTTTTTTGTGTGTGTGACCAACAAAATCTAGCTTACTATGATGTAAAACGAAGAAAAGCAGCACATTGTAATATTTGAGAATGTGGACATGTTCAAATGTTTGGCATTTTAGCCTGAACCAAAATGCTTGGCAAGCCTATTTTTTGGGGGGAGTGGGAGGGTTTCCTGTGTATTTTATTGCTGAAATCAATAATACTTAATACTTTATTTTTGCTTGTCAAATTTATTGAGCTACCAATCCCAGAAACTCAAAATCGATGATGCTCTCAAGAATGGTTCAACAAAACAGATCCCGCAACTTATCAAAAAACACACCTCAAAATCTCAAGATGTCTTAAAATGACTTTAAAAGTCATAGCAGTAACACATTACCAATTGTAATCAGCTCCCTAAAAAGGGGAAAGATAGACCTACAGTACACAAGTGCTTTAAACTCACGTTTACAGATGCCTTGGATATTATTTCAGCCAAATGCACTACAGAGAGCAAAGACCTCTACCTGGACTTTCTTTATCTCCCTCTCACTCATTCAACCAGCGTCTCGTCCAGGCCAATGCGGTGGGAGGGTGAAGCCTGTCAGCTATCGGGTGCTGAGGTTCTGAAATAACAAGACCCCCTTTTGTCCAAACAGCATCAGGGCCAAGAGAGAGAGAGTGTCACCGCCATCCAGATCCTAACAGCCTCCCCACCACCCCCTACACCTACCCGAGAGGCTCTCGGTCTCGGCCTGGGATGTTTGCTCTGCCTCTCCACCAGACAGGATATAATGCTTTCCACATGTGAAAGAAAAATGGGAGGGAATGGAGGGCGGAGGAGGAGAGAACTGTGGAAAAAGTGGGGCGGGGTCAGACGAGAGCAGTAAAGAGAAGAGGGAGATAGCAGAGCTGCGGTTTGATAACAACCAAAGCCAAGCATTGGTAGTACAGAGAGCCAATAAAATCTGAGAGAAGTACAAACGATCTATCATGACTGACATTATGACTACTGTCATAGACATTTCAGTTTATTTTGTTGATGTGACAACTTCTTGTAGCCACCTCTAGACACTCAGCTAAATTGAGAGACATTTTTGCCTTCTTTTTCCTGTGAAATCAAACGGACTTCAAGCATGTCTAGTGTTCCCCATTTAGCTCTCCCGCAGCACAAAGGATGGTAATGAACCATCTCAATTGTGGCTTTGCTGCAGTCCAAAAATAAGGCATTGTGACTCAAATGAGAGACATAATCTAGCAGCTTAGTGAGAGTAAATGAGGTTTCCGCCTCTCCCGCTCTCTTTGGGAGTTGAGAAACAATGAATGCATGTTTTGGGCACTCACCATCAAACAGTGTACACTGAGGGTAGAGAGGAGAGTGAAGGACATGAAGCATACAGAGAGACGTTGTGCCCAAGTTCTGTGTCATGAACACAATGCTCAGTTAAGCAGTAGTGATAACACTGTGACAGCTCTATCTGATAATCCAACTTTCTTCTCTTAGCATAAACTGTGACATGTGGAAGAAATATGAGGAGAAATAGCACACTACAATTTAAAAACACTCTGTTACAAGTAGTAAAAGTACGAAAGTATTAGCTTCAAAATGTACTTTAAGTACCAAAAATAAAGGTACTCATTTATCTCCTGCTGGGAAGCCTCAGCCATAATTACTCATCATAATTACCGTAAAACTCCAGTTAGTAGCCCCAGCTATTATTTGCTCAAATCACTGAAGTCAACAAGCTTATATTTAGGGCAGGCATTTAATTCTTTTTACGCAAAACTGTTGCACAGCAAAGATGGGAAATACAATCAAATTGTTTATTTGAACCAGTATATCACTTTTATAAAAATCAGGCTTCAAATAACCTATCAGTTACAAATCAGTCATATAATCTAGCTCTGACAGAGAGTTTTATGACACTCTTTTACAGCACTCGACATACCCACACAATACCACTTTATCCTGTTAAAACAATATTCACAACTTGGATTCATTTTTATGAAAAACCCCTTTCATTCTTTTCATCAGTGGAAAGGAATATGAATAACTTACTGGGTAATCAAGGAATGGACACATATTCTGACCTTATGACAGCTTCAGAGGAAGGGAGTCATCTTTCTTTCATCATGTCAGTAAATCTGAATGAATTACAGTCTTCTCTGGTGCTCATGGTTTCAGTAAAATGACCTGAACGACTATTATGGAGACTCTAACTAAGCTAACGATGTGTAGCATCTGTATGTACTATCTACACAGCTTAGTTCAAGTGGGTAGCCAACAACCTGGTTTTATACATCCAAAGAACTGCTTGGCAACCAGACCAGGCGTCTAACTGAGACAGGCCTTTATTTGTCAAAATGTGTAGCTACACCCGGCTAGTAAAAGAAACTGGGCGTTAAATTGGGACTAGGCTATTAATTGAAGTTTTACGGTAGTTAGTTGTTTTATATTTTGTATTAATCACCTGAATCTCCAAAGTAACTCATCACTGAAACTATTGAACAAATGTAGTGCAGTAAAAAGTAAAATAGTTGTCTCCAAAATGTAGAAGAGAAGTGTGAAGTAGCATACAATGGAAATACTCAAGTAAAGTACATATACCTCAAAATTGTACTTTAGGGCAGTACTTAAGTAATTACAATCCACCACTGCTAAAACAGCAGATATAAATTACATGTGGTAAGAGGCATAGGGTGCAGGTCATTACCTCTAAGTTTTCCCCACACAAAGCCCTCTGATGTTAAAGCAGTTGAGTCATTAAAACAGGTCCGCAGGCCACAGCACCCATGCACTAATCATACTTGACTAATTAGAAATACTAAAACTTAATGAAATCGATTTTGGAATTCCTAATTTTGTAATTATAGTTCACTTAACTTTTTAGCACTATGAAAAATTCATGATCTCAGGGGCCAGGAAACCTATTACAGCAACACATACAGTAAGTAGCGGCAGTAGCGCCAGGCCAGCAGTGCATTATGGGAATAGCAACTCGCTGTTAAAGTGGAGCCAATGTGAAAACTTTCCGAAGACAGATCAAAGCTGCATACCTGAGCACCTCCATTTAGCTGATAAAATCTGGGGAGCGTAAGAGGACGAAAACAAAACCTCACACGCTGCTGGTCGAGTAAGTTTGACACAGGAATGCGAGATAATGAGAAAACTCTGTGTTTTTATAGGGGCTTTGAATGTTTCTTAAAAAGGTCCATAACTGATGGTGTTTGTGTTCTCACAACTTGACTGAGACTGGGAGCCAAAGGATGATTGTAACTGAGCCATCATGCAGTGTGCAGCCATGGACTAAAATAATGACCAATGATGTGTAAATCTTGTAAATAAACTGGGGACCAAGGCAATTTATTTGAGATTAAAATGACGTACCATGCTCATTTCATATGACCAACTTCATGTCAAGAATGCTGGTAAATTACTGTGGGGATCAGGGTGAGGGAGTTCATAAAGAACTAAAAAAAGATGCTCTGCTGCAAAGCGTGGTTGCTTAATATGTACTGTACATTCCTTTAATTATCTGTTTAGACATATAGCAGGGTAACAGGCATGTTTACAACAGATTCCGACACTGACACGTTGTCTTGGGCCAAATTTTGAAACGTTATACTTCCTTGCTTGCTGCGTGTTGCTCACAGAAAGCACCGACTGACACTTGACAGAATTTGGAGATGGAAAAATGCTCAATTTTAAAACATGCTGGGATCATGTCCTCTCTGTATTTTTGTGTCAGCTGGAGTTCATCACAAAATAACGCTTTCAGAACCAACGGCTTCAAGTGAGATGAAAAATGACATGACTGAAGCAAACAGGCGGCACAGCGGTGGAAACTAAGTGAGAGTCTCACAAACACTTAACCTCTGGACTGGGCTGGGCTTCAGCCACCTCGGGGCCCCATGCCAGCCTGCCAGCAGCCTCTGGCACCACAAGTCCCAGTCACACCCTCGTGGTACACCCTGCCAAGGCCAAAAACTTCATACAGACCCCCTGGATACGTCAAAAGGAGCAGAAAAAGTGTGTGTGAAAGAACTGGGGCAGATAAAGTGGAAGTCGGGGGTCAAAGAGAAGGCAGAGAAAGAGAAACATAGCTACACAGTGCAAAAGGGCTCATCACCCAGCGCCAATAAATTCAGAACTTTGATATGCGCTTCCTGCCAAGAGAGCCCCACTCTCAGCCAAGTGAAAGGATGTTCAGATGGGGCGCCTGCACTGTCTGCACAAACTATCCTGGATTATCTTCACATTCCTATGTTGTGGACTCATCTGTAAGGCCTCTACTGGCAGTTTACAAGCATCAGTGTATGTGTACACAAGAGCTCACCACAGATAAATCAGTATAAATGTTGTCACCATAATAATAATAATAATAAGCAAATAAGACACTGTGGTCTTGAATATGCGCCATAAAAATTGGGCTTTACTAATCCAACTACTACTCCCAGTAATCATTTTTATTCACAATAAAAAAGAAGCCGCATTTTTTTGATCATTAAGAATGATGAAAAATGTTCTCAATGAAAGTGTGGAACACCTAGGTATTCAGGACGAAGAGAAAAACAACTAAAGATAGCAGAAATCTGCAGGAAAAAAAACAGACCAGCAAAGGAACAGATCGGAGAGATGGGGAAGAGATAAAGACGAGAAGGGACAGACAGGGAAAAAATGTTGCCGGGGTGGTCTCCTTCTCAGGTTTCTGAGCACGATGTGAGATCATGTCTGGCCACTGTTATAAGGTCCCTCTATAGACAGGGCGCTTTGTTCTACTTCGTGTATTCTTAGGGCAGTTACACGCACTGATTAATAGAGGCATGGGTCGTTCTGCAGTGAGGCTTAAACTACAGACGATATTAGTTTTGCCTTTGCCAAGTGAAAACAGCACAGCCTGGTCCTGCTGACCCTGCTGTTTACACCAATAACCTGGCATTAACCAGTAAGAGCAGTCTGAGAGAAGAAATGGGTCAAATGTGGGTTGACGTATGTTACACCTACACCCGTTTACCAGCTTATTAGATACATCTAGCTAAAACAGTCCAGTACCAGTATCTTCATGAAGGTTATAATGTTATGTTATATGAACGGCTGTGGCTAGGAGGTAGAGCGGGTCGTCTACGATTACCTGCTCCTCAGGTCTGCATGTTTAAGTAGGTATCCTTGGGCAAGATACTGAACCCCAAATTGCTCCAGATGGCTGTTCCATCAGTGTGTGAGTGCGTGTGAATGCTTACTGAGTAGCAGGTTGCACCCTGGATGGTAGCCTCAGCCACCAGTGTGTGACTGTGTGTGAATGGGCGAATGTGACAGCATTAAAGCACTTTGAGTGGCTGGAAGACGACAAAGGCACTATACAAGTGCAGTCCATTTATCATTTTGTAGCAGAGGGGGAACCAAGTCATTGTTTTGCAAGTCACAAGAAAGTCTCAAGTCTTTGCACTCAAGTCCCAAGTCCTTTGAGTTTATAGTCCTAAACCAGTCATAACGCACTCTTCAACAAATGTAATGGCAATTTTTAAATTGACAAAAATCATGGCTGCTTTTTAAAATGTTCATTCATTTGTTAAAACAAGTTTGTTCAAAATTTCATGAGCTGCTAAGCTAACGTTAGCTAAGCATTAGCTCACTGAATATGTTAGTCTCGACTTGCTGTTCTTTTTACAACTTCAAATGCTGAACCAAGCTGGAGGTTGTTTTGGGAACCACACATTTTTCATACTGCAGTCTTTTTTTGTTGTTGACCACTGCATGATTGTACGCTAACAAATTTATCTTTAGTATCATTTTTTCAACTAGTGCTCAGTAATGTAGCATTAGCTCTTCATTGCTCTCTCTAGCTACTTGATTGGATGCTGTCGGATTGGTTAAAACTATGTGGATCTGGGAAACTAGGTGTAGACTTTCTGAAAATTAATAGTGTTAATGTTAGTTGATTTAGGAAATGGAAAGAAGTCAAGTAATTTGTGTTACACATTTAAAATAACAAACTTTTAATCCTTGGGCGCAGGGGATGGTATTTTCAAGTCAAAAGGCTCAAGTCCAAGTAAAGCCATGAGTAATTGGTGTTTAAGTCCAAGTCAAGTTGCACGTGTTTTTTGATTTTGTCAAGGCTTAAGTCATCAAATCTTTGACTCAAGTCTAAATAAAGTCCATGTCATGTGAAATAAGTCCACACACACAGTGCACACTGTTTTGGAGGCTGCAGTTTGTGGCTGTGTTGAACTGTATTGCAATATACAGAGAGGTATTTGGAGTCTACGCTTATTAATATAAATGGGGTGGACCAAATATTTAAAACACTTAGTATAATAGTGAAATTTAACAGCACTATAACTGTAGCTTCAGATGACCATAAAATCAAAATCTCTCCAAAACAGTTTTAAAAAACTGAACATTATGACCTTCATGAAGGTAGGATTTATCTTACCCAGGGGGGTATCTCTTCCCATGTTACCCTAATAGTAATATCTAGCTATGCAGATAGTTTGTGGAAAAACTCGACAACATAGTCTCTCTAGAAACAATGTTCCGGCTTATTAGGATAATCCAGAGATCTCGCCATCTTAAATTTTCACTGGGACAATTTGTTACACAGGATATTGTTCACATTAAGGTCTTGAAAATCAGATCTCCAGTCATGTGATCAAGACAGCAGATAACTACCATAAACACATAAATGACAACGAGGCTAATTAAATTCTCAAAATACCCCTGAGACTATTATTACTAATATATTACTGAGTAGTGTAATGCATGCCTCGGCGTAACGCAGCACATAGCAGCACAGCATTAATCTTTATGACATGAGATGATTAACTGGACGCGGGATTTGTGTTGGCTACTCAGTGTGCCGAGGGAGGCAACCTGGGAGCTGTGGTGAGGAAGGAAAACATCAGCCCATGCTTGGCTAAATTACAGAAATACATATACACGCACATTTATGCACAGTCATATAGGCTCACATAAAAATGACACATTTACACAGATACATCATGCATCGAATGGCAAATAGCAGATTACACAACATGGACACACTGAAAAACTTTTTCACGTCTAACCTGTCTACATAGCCAGCGCTCTGCAACTGCACACACACACACACGGAGACACAAGTGAATTAAAAGGAGGACAGTTTATGAGTTGTGACCCTCACTGGCGGCAGGAAACCACACTGCCAAAGTACACACATAAAATACACGCACATACACAAATCTCCCTTTTCTTCATGCTATCGTGCAGATGCAGTTGAGCAACTCCCAAACACAATTTGTAACGGACAGCTCCCTTTGGAAGAAGAAGTGCCTTAGAGACACATCAACAGGCTTGGAAGACGTTCTCGGATCTTTTACTTAAGAAAAAGTAGCAATAGCACAAAGTAGAAACAGTCTGTTACAAGTAAAAGTCCTGCATTCAAATTTTCACTTATGTAAAACTACCCAATAATTTGAACAAATAAAGTGGGAAAGTAAATAAAGAGTGAAGGAAAAGAGGAAACTGATGCAACCAGGAAAAGGAGTGATGATAAAAGATCCAGCAAAGACAAAAATATTCATCCTTTCAAGCAACTGATGATGACATAGATGAACCTTTTCATAAACAACCTGAGCAAAATCATCTGAAATAGATACGTTTTGAGATATGTTTGACAAAGGTAGAGAAAAAGAGAGATGATGTTTGGGAGGAGTGAGGGTCTCTGGTGAGATCAAAGACAGGGAGGAAGAAAGACAGTGGAGGGAAAAGACAAATGTAAACAAAGAAGAGATCAGAAATGTGCACCTGTTGGTTTTGGCTCAGATGAGGCACAGTCAGTATTCCCACAAACACACACACACAGCTTTTGCTGGAAACTCAAATCAACTACAAGAGTGCGGATGAAAAGGCTTTGTGACAAACTTTGGTTCCACAACCCAGTGCCACATCAGTTCAATTATTCAGTATCAGACTTAATTTATGCAGAAAGTTGTTGCTACACTGGCTGTGACCAGGAGTCACATATTCAACCTGAAATTTCAAACATTATGGTGTATTTCTACAGCGAACACTCAGGGTGCAAACCTTCAAGAGAGCAATACACAACCCAGGTGTTTGCACCCGTTGTCTGAGATACACATCAAACCAACATCACATCATAACTCAACTAAAACTCAGAATATTCACATAAGATGTTGAGCATGATCTACCTTTTTTCCAGCAATTCATCATTATGACAATAACTTATGCCTACCACAGACAAGAAGACTTTGAAAAGACTTTGAAAATATTTTCAAAAGACATCATTCTGACACCCTCCCACATATAAAAACATAAGATTATGCAAAGACTGGGGATCTTGCAGGGTCACTTATTGCTTGACTACAACTTGATTCCTCTTGAGATCATTTCCCATCCTGCCTCCAGTGAAAAATATTCAGCCAAACTCCCTTGAAGAAATATGACATATTACCTATTCCTTACATGTCTGCAAAAACACAAAACTCTAGAAACACAGGATAAAAGGTGTCATATGTCGTAATACAAACTTTACATTGTGGATTCGGTTGTCTCAACTTGCCACCAGCTTCCATTGGTTAGCTTTGCTATTTTAGCGAGAAAGGACCACGTGAATGACTGCAGACTCTTTCAAAAAATAAGATTTCTCAGATAAAGTAAGTGCTGGATGGTGGATCAGATACACACCAATGGGGTTCCTATGGGGACCGCGTCTTTATGGGGGTGGGGTGTCACGACCCCACCTCTCCTGGTTGTTGGGATGGTTGTTTCTCTGTTTGTGTTGCTTCTCTGTTTGTGTTGCAGGTAAACAGTGGGTATGGTCAGGTCGTTATTGGGAGCACCTGGGCCCGGTGTTCCCAGTGCTTCAAAAGCACACTCCACTGAATCCCTGATGAGAGAGAGAGAGAAAGGGGAAACTCTGCTCCCAGCTCCACTCTCCTCCATTCTAGCTTTTGTTCTGGTTTTTCATCACACAACACTTCATTCACCATTCTTCATTGATGCATACATACCAACACTACTGATTTACTGACTGCCACAACTCATAGTATTTTTCTATGTTGAAGTATTTCAAATAAATTAATTCTTTTTGGCTTTAACTTTCTGTATTTTTTGGTCGTGACAAACTCTTCTGTTCTTGTCTGCACATTAATATACCAAATTGATCCTGCTATACTGACAAAAAATAATTCAGGCAGGTACAGGGATGACAATCTTACACCAAAAGGCTGAGTTTGCATCGACATCAGAAACAATGAATGAGACGAATTAACAGCAAATGGGAGCCTGACTTGATTAAATCAAGGCTTCTTACTAATCTATCATTAAAAATATACCTGTGGGGAAAAAAAAAAGAAGAAAATTACAGCCTGTCAAATACAGACCTGGTCCACTCTTATGTTGAGGTAAATACAGGTTAAAAAAAAACTGAACAATTGTTTGCCTGTGTGGGAGTAGCGTCCATGCTGCTGGAACAACATAAGTTGTTTGGGAGGGGAAGCAATAATTACAGTCATATTACTTTATTTTTTTCCACATAGTGCATCTCTTATGGGCTGCTACAGTGCTATGCACAAGCCTGCTAGAAGGAGTGTTTTAAATATACAGACATATGGGCACATTTAAGCCTCTCTTTAGCTTAAAGTTACATTAGGAAGTGACATATGCTAAAATACACCCTCGGAGGGCGGGTGGAGCCATGTGTGTGGACATAACTGGCAGCAGGAGCTATTACACTTAGAAAGAAAACAAGCTATCCCAGGAAAAAATACTGGACCAGCTGTGTGAAGACAAACTGGGGCCACAACACCCAAAAAATAAGAGTTTCCAAGCATACTGTCTGCAGGATCATTTAAAGAAGCATGAGCTGCAACGTGAGAATATTTTGAGAGGTGCATGATGCATCAAATTTAAAAAGATAGATAAAAGATAGGTGTGTTTATGTCTGTTTTAGAGTAAATGGGAATGGCAGAGGGGCTAACGTCCTTGAGCAATAAGTGTCATTCTCCCTTCATCATTAAACACCATTAAATGCAGGGTCTTCCTCATAGTCTCCATGTGAGCACCCTCAGTATTAGGACAGCCTCTGAGTGAAAACCTCGACTAAAAGGGCCAATGTGAGAGACATTACAATGAATTTGAAGTGTTTGTACTTGGACTTAAATCTCAGGCATTAAATTAATATTCCCAAATCTCATATATGCAAAGATGTATAGAAAAAAAACATCTAATTTACATTCATTAACACTCAAGTAAACCACAGGCACACACAGTGTTTCACAAACATGTCAAGCCGAGCTCTTAGACAGCAGGCAGGCCTGTGGTGGATGTCAGCTGAATATGCATCAGGTTTCTTTCCTGTGCTGTCTAAACATCGGAAACCTCTCCTATTCAGATTCATGAGTCGATCATTGCTGTGTGCAGAAGCTCAAGTGTGAGTGCTTTCAAAAGAGAGAGAGAGGGAGAGAGAGAAAGAGAGAGAGTGAGAGAGAGAGTTCCCCAAGGACATTCACAAGTTTCTGGTATGTAAATGACGAGAGGCTTTGCTGCTGTGAATACGAGGAGAGGGAGAGCAGAGTTTTTGTTTTGATGTATGCTGGAGACATACGACAGCTCCTCTCAAAGAAGAGTCTTCCACATGGCATCCTTGCTTTAACGGTCAATCAAAATGCCTGGTTTGGGACCTCATTAAACACTTAAAAACATTCATATATTCACATTCTCAGCTTGAGTAAATGACAGCATGTCATTTTATATCAACTAAAATATAACAACACTTTTGTTTTTGCACCCATTTTTCACAAGTTTGGTCCCAAATTTGTTAAAATCCATGTTAGTGAGCACTTCTCCACTCCCAAGATAATCCATCCACCTGACAGGTGTGGCATATCAAGATGCCGATTAAATAGCATCATTACGACACAGGTGTGCCTTGGACTGGTCACAAGTAAAGGTCACTCTTGCGGAAAATGAACTTGTGAAAAATAGGAGCAAAAACAAACCAATTACAGCCGACAGATATCTTTCTCTTCTTCCATAAATTTTCAGTCTAAAATACGGAAAAGTTGATCATTTTGCCGCAGGGCTACCCAGAGCTTTGTATCTGGCCCACTAACAATAGGGCTACACACCCATAAACAGCACCTGGAAGAAGATCAGCTCTGCACTCTGCATTTCAGGTAAACGGGCTATACCATGCTTGTTAAGGTTGCTTAGCAACCTCAGATGCAACCTGCCACCACGCTCTTGAAAGCTGGCACGAAAAAGGCACAGGAGTAGCACCCAGTGCCCGAACTCACATTTTCCAGG
Source organism: Epinephelus moara (assembly GCF_006386435.1). NCBI lineage: Eukaryota > Metazoa > Chordata > Actinopteri > Perciformes > Serranidae > Epinephelus > Epinephelus moara. The sequence goes on from NC_065515.1 coordinate 25,490,393, forward strand.
CAGTTAAGGACGCAGCATGTGTACGACCCCTAATTTACAGGACTGGTACCTGCGGTTATTACACAGGCTAGTTAATAACATGTCGGGCAGGAAATCCAAAGTGTGGGATCATTTTGAGAAGGTGAAGGATGAACCCAAGGTGATACAAAGGTGATACGTAAACTCATCTTCATTGGTCGACTACAAACATGACGTATCATCTGAAACACGTAAGTAGCTACATGCCCATTAGCCACTTAGCACAATCATTACTGCTTTGCCGACAGCGTCATTAACAGGCGGCTCGCTCAGTGTGTGATGTGCACTTGTAGATAAAATATAGGCCTATATTAGTTAAGGTTCTTTAGTACGTTTTTTACGCTTTTTTTCCCACAATCAATCTATTATCATTGCAGTCATAAATAACTGTTTTAAAGACCAAGTTAACAAGGGGAAGGACCGCTCCCATGATATACACAGTACAGCAAAATCAACTCTAGGTGACAAATTTCTACTGTCTCATGTTAATCGGTGTGTTGTCATATCAATCAACCCTATCACACGTTGGCAAAGGAATGTAAACCAACTCAATACTACCTGTAGACACACACAGTAACATACGCACACACACACGGAGGTTCCTGTTCCCACAGAGCTCAGTATCGGTCTAAAAGCCCTCTCACACATAGACCAAATAACACTGTCAGATTTACGTTTCCAGAAAAGGTAAGAGATCTGACTTATTCACACGAACATAAACTGCACCAAACAGATCAGATTTACAGCCGCTGCATGCTTCACTTAGAGGATTTAGCTCTGTATCCATATATACGGTTGTGCCTTTATGCTGAAAATCTATAAACCTGAATGCTGCGAAATCCTGTTTTGCAATTGTTTCAGTTTTAGTAACTATTAAACAAGTATTAAGTGTGCTGTTGTAGTGATCATTAATTAAATGAAGTCTCAGACAGATTTTATTCCCGTAATCGTGTGGAAAAAAAGAGCAGCAGACAATAATGTAGAAACCTGATCCAGGAAAAAACTCCCTACTTAAATGTCTGCTGCTTCAAAGTGTGGAAAAGTATTCAAACGGCCTATAAATTGAACAGATGTTGTTATTGTTATATAACATAAGAAGCAACATCTTCTGTGATATACCAAGCATGAAAGAAACCTAATTAGCAGCTTATAATATAAACGGGGACGCCAGCTTTGACACTTAACAAAGAAATCTTAAGAAGATTCAGTGAGTGAAAAGGTCTATGATTAAATGTGGAACATTAAAATAAAAAGATCATTTTAAGTTTTAATGGTATATCACATTTTCTGGAATTTTTCACATGTAAATAAGCAAGTTCCTTAAAATGTAGAGGAAAGGCTTAATGTGTAGACGAGGTTCATCTCCTGTTCAGCTGCCAAGAGATGCCAACAGAAACCCCAGCTGGCTGTCGGTGCCAACACCAGGGCTAGACAGACTGAGAAAAGCTGGCATGGGACCAGGCAGCCAAACCTGGCAGCGAGCAGGCCTTCTGGAAAGAAAAGAAAGTCTGGGAGATAGAAGTTTGGAAGGACTGGATAAGATGTAGGTTTCTTGTAGAAAGAGTTTACTGGGCTTCTGCTGGAGAAGAGACACAGTTGAATGCTTAAGTAGTGCAACTGACCCGTGTGCTATACCACTGGCTGAACATTAGACCTCTCTGCTGGACCACCAGTGCTGATTTCAGTGGGTTAACAGACACACAAACACAGGCTGACAGTGGGGCTTTTTTGGACAGTAAACAGGAGGATGAATGATGCTGCTGCCAGAAACACAAAAACACATAATTCCTTGGTGGTAGAGATTTATCCATGAAAAAATCTGATATTTCAGACTGCACCAAAAATTGTTAACTGATTTGAGGGAAACTAATAAAAGGATAAATTACTGGTCTACACAGGGAGCCTAATATGTGAACTAACAAGGTGATAAGACACAGACCAGACTATCCTATCTGCCTTCTTAACCAAACAGCCGATTGTTTTTTTTGTAACTCAGCAGTGAAATCAAACCAGAGAGCACCACAAAGAGAACCTGCACACACACACTGAGACAGCCAGAAAGAAAAATCAGGAGAGGCCAAGACGTAAAATGTGCTGCAAGATGATTTCAAGATGGTCCCCTCGCAACAAGAGCAATATGTTTTTATGAGTCTGGGACCCATCACGAGACATTATAGTTCATTTTAATACTGAGCTGAATACATTTAAAAACCTAAGGACTCAGTTTTCATGTCTGACCTAAATGAGCTGTCTCCTCTGACGGGCTGACATCTCAATGGGGAGGAAATGTCCACTGTGATGCTGAGTTACTGGCAGTCTTCAGTGAAGAGTCAGCTAGCAGTAAGTGGTGTGTCCAGACTTTTCTAACTGGGGTGGCATAAGTGGGGCACTGATTTGGGGATTTATAATTGTCAATGAAAAGCTCTATGCAAAGCCTACACATGTGGCCTACGCTGATGTGGGGATTTATACCTATGCAGTGGTGTGTCTGTGTCACTCTGCAGTTACATCTCCAAAACACTAGTCGACGGCAGGGTTTCTGTGAAGTGCTGTAAGTTTAGTTGATTCAAAACACACATTACACATGGCTTAATAGAGACAATTTCAAACACAAGTGCACAAATTGGCTTCACTATAGCTCCCAGCATTCACAGGCAAAGCATTTGTTTTTTGCTGGACACATTTTGCCCACAAATACAACATGCTAATGTTTTTAGCACAAGCCTATGGCATTTTATATTGTATAAATTAGCCTAGCAGCTAGCAGACTTTTCCTCTATTCATATAAAGCCAGGGACAACAGCAACATTTAACAAAAGTATTGTTACAAAATTCTGCTCTATTACAACTCACAAGGTTCACTGACAAAACAACTGTCTTATGCTAAACACATTTTCCATACAAAAAATTTTACATTGTATAAATTAGCTTCACAAGAAGCGGAGATCTTCTCTGCTTATATGAAGCTAGGATAAATAACGAACTATAAATCCCTGAAGGATATATTACACACAAGACTTGAAATGCTATATTGTGGAGGCTTTATTGTCTTCACAATTTATTATCTGTGAAATTAAAGTTAATAAAAGCTTTGTTTCCACTGAGGGAAATGGTTTCAGTTTACAACATTAGACAAGAGGTCTGTGTCGCCGCGACATGTAGTTATTTCTTTTTTGGGGAGGTGCACATCAGGCTATGCTGTAGGGTACAGCATGCGCTCTATGTCAACGTAGAGTCATTGCTGCAAAAGTATAAATCCAACAAATGCCACCTAGCAGGGTTGGCAGGAAGTATGTGCGTCAGCATTAGTTTATTCATATCTATCTTAATTACTTAACATCGCTGTGTCTTTCAGGTATTCAGTTTAAAATTTAAATTAAGATAAACAGACCTAACAATCACAACATAACAAAGCAGCACCATACAAATGTAATGTTAAGCTTCCATACAAAGTCCTCAGAAAGAAACTGTACCTCGCATTGGAGGCCAAATACAAAAGAAATTACTGCACATTCAAAAATAAAGTCAAAGTAGAAAGTAGCAACAAAATGAAAATAAATTAGCCTGTGTGGATGAAAAATTGTTTTGACAATATTGTTAAAAATTTAAAATCTACAATACAACACAAATTGCAACAAAAGTCCCGCCTTTGAGTGAGCAGCTAGCCAATCATAGTTTAAGATATTGGCAAAGACCCCTTATGTCTAAATGTCTGCATTGCTTGTCAGTTCTGTCAAAATCATATTGGAGTTCTGGATAAACTAAGATTGAAAACAGATTTTCTGAAAGACGACACTGTCTTCATAACAGCCAGGAAAAATGAGCTGAATTCTTTGGTGATCTGGGGTCATATTGATATGCCAGCAGGAGAAAATGTGTTAAACACCAAAGCCTGTTTGGCTCTCCTAATGCTCGTCTTCCATTTCTTGTGAGTCAGTCCAGATCAAATAAGCCACTCGTTTGGCAGAAACATAACTGAGCTCATAGACACTGATAGCTAAACACAGCTGCAGCCGCTCTGTACATGCAGCTTTATACAAGTCTGTGTTTATGTGAATTATGTGCATGTATAGGTAGAGACAGAGATAGTGTAAGAGTGTGACTTCAGGTGTTTACATGTGTTTGGAACATTCAAAGTGTCTGAAGCAGTCTACCCATTTTTCATCTCACACTCCAAAGCCCTGATACTCCTTCCTGCCTCCTAATTAGCAAGCTGTATCACATTTTCCCCCTTTGCCATTTTCTCTGCAAGAATAAAAAAAAAACACTGCATCTCTTTTCATCTTCCAAGCCAGCCTCGTCTGACAGAGACAGAGGCAGAAAGTCCAAAGTTCAACTCATTAGCCCGGGTCGCTTCCTGACTTATCTCTAAAAGAGACGAACCACCAGAAGACAAAAGGCACAGGACAGTTTCACATACCACCGCCGGAGGACACAATTACACCGAGAGATAGGAATAGGAGCAGAGAAGATGAGAAGATTGAAAAGATAGACAAAAGAGAAACTAGGAACTGTGGTGCAGACACCGTCAACCTCAAGGTACAAAGGAAAACCAAAAGAAACAGAAATGAGTGACGAAGGTTCATTAATCTATCTCACACTAATATTATATAAGAACAGTTCAGTATGAAAAGATGACAGCCACAGACCTTACAAATCCAGGCTGTTTCCCCTTGCTTCCAGGCTTTATGCTAAGCTAAGCTAATCACCTCTCCGCTTCTAATTCATACTTAGTAAACAGATATAAAAGTGGTATCAATCCTCCAATAATGTCTTGAGGCAGTTAAGCTCCAACCGATACGCACACTCCCCAGCATTTTCATGCGGTATTATTGCTGAGGACCAACATGGCAGTGCAGCTGCTCCTCTTTATAACTTTTTGCGTCTTTTTTTACCATTGCTTGTTTAGTAAAGTTGAGGCATACTTAGCCTAAAACTGCGATGATCTCCCAAAGAATCGGCACAACATGCAATCTCCTAGCAGCGGAGACCGTCAGACCATGGGGAGATAAGACCATGTCTCGGGAGGAAGACAGCGGCTGTGGTGGGGAGAATGGAAGCAGAAGTGGGGGGAGCAAGTGGGGCTATAAGCTAAGCTAAAGGCTATGCCGCTCCCGGCCATCTGTCTTGCATACGTACGATCTCCATCAAGATGGGGCATGCTAGACTAAGGCCGACATTGCAGCAAGGCACAAAGAACTGTCGCATCTTAATTCGGACTGAGACACGGCCGAACCACGACATTCCCAATGTCGTTTCGGAACTAGCAGCCAGCTCACCATGGACAGGATATCTAATACTGGCAAGAAGATGGGAGGCATGAACACAGCTGTCACTGACATTGTAACTTTGTTATGTTGTTGTCTTGCAAAGCAATATAATGATGAGCCTTTATTTTTCCCCTGGAGATCATACCTTATGGCAGACAGAATTGCACAGTAAAAGTGAGGCTAATAGGGAACCAACCTTACTGCAGATGGTGGCATTTTTTTTATAACCATTACATGGTGCAAACAACATTTACTTAATAATAATTAGTTTATGTAAAAAACCTTGTCCATTTCCACTTTAATAAAAGTGGTTGGAGACAGACGTTTGCAAACCTTAATTTCCTGGCTTATATGGGCACATTCACACCAGGATAGTCCGGGGGACTCGGTTCAATTGGGCGGGGAATGCCAAAAAATTTCACATCTTCATTTGGTTAGGTTCAGTTTCACACTGCACTTTTTACAGTGGACCAAACCGCCTGGACAAAGTCACGCAGTTACAACAGCTGCTTGTTTGGGGGCGGTATTGCCCGAAATGACCACTGACCAGGAAGGAAAAAAGCATGAGGAAGAAAAAAACCCGGCTCATCGATTGACCAGGACCGAAAACGGAAATCCATCCCCTTCAGTCGGCTTGGTCACCACAAAAACACCAAACACCAAAATCCATTGCGCTCTACGTCACTTCCTGTCTTTGTACACTTCCTCTCTTTGGTTCACTGGACAGTCCGTTTACATTTCCCACTGTAAGCGAACCGTACCAGGGTTCACTTGCAAGTGAACCAAGCCCCCCAGTTTTCAAGCGGACCAGGGTTCACTCGTTTGGGCCACACCAGAGTTCAAATGAGCGTTCACACTACTCCGCTTTAAAGGAAGCCCGGTCCGCTTCTATGGATAGTTCGGTTCGTTTAAAGCGGACCAAATATCACCAGTGTAAATGCATCCTATGATTGATGTTAGCTACATCACAGGCTGTTTCCCTGTCTAACAAATACACCAACTCTACACCAGCGTTCAAGCTTTCAAAGCTTCCTCTGTCTTCAGTCTGTTTTTGTGAAATTAATCTACAACTAAGAGTTTAATGGAAAGTAAAAAGCATTTCAAAGCAGCAGGAGCAAAACTCAAAATCCCAGCAGCCAGTTAAGTGATTCATTACTGACAGCACCTTTAACCGGCTGATACTGCTATGTTTATGAATGGCCGTGAGGACAGAAGTTAGACTAACTGAGCTGACCTCCGCAACTCTGTGACTCGAGAGTCTGAGAGGTGTCATGTAATTCCTCCACGTCACAAAGGTGCAAACTGCTGTGTGTGTATTGAGTGTGTTTGTGTATGAGGCTCCTCAATGTGAGCGAACTGCTATTTTTTGGCTGCTACTGCTGCATACCATCTCTTCCACCAGTCTTCCCTTGCACTCTTAACAACCCTCTGCCTCGAGGAAGAACCCTAAAGTCACTATTACCTATTCAGTCAGATCTTCACCTCCAAAAAATGCACCTATCCAAATACAAGAATACTGCAAACAGGCATAAAAGCATGGACGGAAATTCAAGACAACTTTGCAAACAAGGCTTCCCAACAACTGTGAAGTTTGGGTTTACCGCCAGTTTATGTATGCAACCCAGAGCCCTGGGAGACAGGCATAAACAGAGAGAGAGAGAAAAAGAGAAAAGAGGCATGAAAAAACAGTCTGATCTGCTTCTCCACAGTAGGAGCTCCAACTCTCTCCTCATCGAGAATGCAAAGCCTCTCCTGCAGGAGTGTGTGTGTGCACCATGAAGGGGGATGGGGGCCTTACAAAATGCATGTTGTCTGGGGGAGGGAACTGGTCCCTCTGCTCTCCTTGCCCTCCCAGTCGTGTATTTTGCTCACTGCCCCCTTGCCTTCACCACAAGCCCCCGCCTCTTTCCTTTCCCCCCTTTTTCTCTCTTTCAGGGAGAGTTCATTTTGAGTCTTGCCCATTGTGGCGAGTGAAGGGACTGACTTGCTAAGGGGTGGCCTGGGGTCCCTTGGCTCACACTGCCAGGTCAGCCCTGTTGGAGCTAACTAAGTAACACTGGCAGGAATCTGAAGGGGGGAAAAAACACAAAGCCTGGATCACCAATAAAGATCCTTTTCTCTCTCTCATTGAGTGCATTTGTTATTACTTTGTGTGTGTCTGTGTGTGTGTGTGTGTGTGTGTGTGTGTGTGTGTGTGTGTGTGTGTGTGTGTGTGTGTGTGTGGCCAAGGGGGTGATAGTGAATGGGAGATAAAGAGAGAGAGGTAGTGGAGAGAGGGAGAATCATTAAAAAAAAAAGTGAGAATGAGCTGATTAAACACGGCCAGTTAATTAGTTCTCCTCTTTAATAAGCAGAGGAACGAGTTAGCTACTTTCACTAAAACCTGGAGGGTTGGTGCACAGGGCTCAGTTTAATACACAGAAAATGAGTGCTGGAAGGATGAGTTGATTAATCAACAAACGGAAAATTAATCAGTAACTGTTTCAATAATCGATTTATCATTTAAATTCATACACGCCACAATAATGCAGAATATTTGCAGTGAAGATTGGCTGCTTGTCTCTATTTTTATGTCATCATATAATGAGTATCTTTAGGTTTTATGGCAATATATGACGTTCTAGTTTTTTAACACATAAAGGACTAAACGGAAAATTGTAAAAAAAAAAAAATCAGCTGTAAAAGTAAATTAGCTGTTCGGGATCTACAAATCAGCTGTAAAAGTAAATTAGCTGTTCGGGATCTACATTCAGGTACCAATTATGTTGCAAGAGTGTGGCTGTAACAGACCATTATTTTTCAGTCGATTTATCATTTAGTCTATGAAATATTAAAAAGACAAATTATACAATACAATATAAATCTTAAAAGTTGCCAAGTGTTTTTGATGGACTAATATTTTCAGTCATTTAAAGAGGAAAAATGCCAAATGTTTGCCAGTTCCTGCGTCACACGTGTGAGGATTTGCTGCTTTTCTCCCTCATATTCCACTTTAAAAGCGAATATGTTTGTGTTTTGGCAATAAATGACAATGATTTTTCACAATTTTAAAGTTAATAGACAAAGGAAGAACAATCCCTGGCTCGATAATGGAAATAACAATTCGCTGCAGCTCTACATAAAGTGACGGGAAGGGAGCAAGTGCCAGCATGTGACAAGTTATGTTAATTTTCATTAATAATTAATCTGCTGAGCATTTTTTCAATGGATCCTTTAGTCTATAAAAAGTTGAAAAATCTTGAAAAACTGCTTATCATAATTTCTAAATTTATTCTACAAATTTTCTAAAATGAAAGACATTCACATGATTATGATAATTTGCAACAAATAAATGCAGCAAAACACATTAAAGAATCTAACACTGATGCGTATTTGGCATTTTTGCTGGGAAAATAACAATGATCAATTATCAAATAGTTCAGAATTATTATTACATTAACTAATCTCGTGTGTGCATGCTTGCAATTCTGCAATTGGCATCCTGATGTTTATCTCAGGTAGAACTGACAATGACAGGATGTTTGCAGCTGAAAATAAGTTATTTTTCCTAATCCGACCTTGTTTAATTGTACTGCAAATGATCAGTCTAGATCATTTACAGGTGATCAGTATTGCAGAGCAGCTCAAAACGAGATGCAAGCAGGAAGAAATCTAGAAGAAGCAAAAGCAGACACAGAAAGGCAAAGGCTGAGGAGGCTGCAAATCACTGCAAAACCAATTTCAGTCAAGGCCAAACAGAGAGAGGCCTTCTTCAACTGGGAAATGTGGGAAACAGATCAAAAAGCGGTCAGATAAATGATCTGGCCACGACAGTACGGACAGATTTAAACCACAACAGCTGCTGCAGAAGGGGAAGAACATCAGTTTTATGCTCCGTCCCGACCGCAGTCCAGCAGGAGCCAAGAGACAGTGCACTAGGCTGTACTTACACAGGCAAAAGAAATTAAAGGGATTTGATTGAAATGAATGGGAGCCATGTTTTTCAAAAGCTCTGAAGGGAAAAAAAACACATCCTTGAAAATGTTTTTCTGCGTGTCTTTCTTTCAGTAGGTTTTCAGCACAAGTGGGCTGCAGGTAGATTCAAATAAAGATAAAGCCAGACTCTGAATGATACATCATGTCTGCTCAGGTCTCTGTGGAGGTCATTTGGCAACTGTTAAAAATGGACATGGCCGGGTCAAAAAACAAAAAAGAAGAAAGAAATTTCACAAACTTAACCCCAAATTGATCCCAGAAACCAGATATCTGACTAGTTTTCAATAAAATTAACTTTTAAGGGTGGGAAAAAAATCGACACAGCATAGTATCACGATATGTGCGGGACAATATTTTATCGATATATGGGCACCAAGTGTTGATTTTTATATTATATAAATTAATAATATTGCTGATACAAATTAAACTTTTGGTAGCCTTCATAATCACTTGGCTTTTTTTCAGAACACTAGAAACATTTTGCTGCAATAAAATAGATTGACGGAAGATGTACGGATTAAAACCTTTATTTTAATAGATAAAACAGATGTTGAAAAGTTTGCCTTTGGGGACATATATTGCAGTTTTTAAAAAAGAAAATAAATCACAATATATCGCAGTATATATTATCACAATACTCAGCATATCGAAAAACCTTTAAAATCGCAATAACATTGAATCGTGACTTAAGTATCGTGATAATATCGTATCGTGGGGGCCTCTGGTGATTCCTAACCCTGCTAACTTTAGTTGCCCTTGAGTTTTTTTGTTTTTTTTTTATGTTCTCATGCAGGATTAAATATTCATAAATAAGTTAAGTAGTGCTAGGCAATTTAGACAAATACAATGTATTTTCAGACTTTTAGTACTTTGTTTGCAAGATAAATGAGCACTACTGGATATAGTCTCCTCTTCATCTTCTTCTGGTCCTTTGCAGTATATGCACCTATCAGCCAAAAAGCAACTGGAATATGCAGAGGAGCATACCCACTTCCTCCTTAGTAACCTACCCATCTATCTAGTAGTACACCAACCTCATCATCATCTCGTCATCATTATGCACATTCAAAAAACAAAGGTTATTCCACACAGCTATGGTACCTGAAGCTTCAACTAGGTGGTGTACAGACATCCTCTTGACAACACATCAGCCTGACATCTACAGACAGATAATCAGTGTTAGCAACCCAACAGGGACAGACTGAACAAAGACGAATCCACACAAGACTTCAGTACACTCCTCTTTTAATTAAAATGCCTCATCAACAAACACAAACTAAGAGACTTCTGTCCCTCACATTGATGCGACCATTAAATTCACTACCTCACACTGGATTCAGACATCCCTTGAGCTTTAGACCCACTGGTCCACTTATTGACCCTGGTTTTCTGAAGACCTGTGTTCAGTCAAACATTGCTAGTACACTTTTAAGAAGCTCTGACTCGTATGTACAACACCTTTCTATTGTATTTACTATTTTCATTATATTTATCTAGATGTAGAAGTTAGCTTCAACACGCCAAAACCCACTAACCCACCCAATGAGCCACTTGTGAGAATTTAAATATCTCAGATTGATAAATTGGAAATACGGTTGTTTTACTTAAAAGCAGATGCAACAAGGTTTTCGTGCAAGAGCAGCACTTAAATCCCCAGTTTTGTCCGACAAGTCTGGGGACGTCACCGTGTCTGATGTGTGTTCACTTTGGAGGTTGGAGACACTGTTGGATACGAGGGGCGCCTGAGCCTCTCGGTGCCTGAGCCTCTCGGTGCCTGGACTCAGGCCAAAACATACAAGCAGCTCCACATTTAATGAAAACGTGGCCCTTTGCTGTGTTCTCTCCTGCATTGTGACCGGATGATAAAGGTAATAGTCGACAGAACTGGGCTGTTTCCCCAGGTTTTGGAAAGGCCAAAGAGTTTGAAGACTGATGTCAAAGTCATTCCAAGTTTTAAAACATTGCAGATGTCGCTGTGGGACTTTGCAGCTGTTGGTTGAGAGCCCTGTTCCTCCATGAAAAATGGACTCACGAAATGCAATTCTTAATTTCAATGTAACAATTTAACTTTGAAATTACGGAGAAAGTTTAGCCTATAATAATGTCATGTACACCCAACACCAACAGATTATCATGAGTAACTGTGTTAATTTTCAATTCAGCTTGAATAAAAATGAAAAACAAAAAGACAAATACTTGTTCAATTTGGGACCAAGAATTAAATAACTGTGTGAAAGGTTTTTTTAAATTAAAAACTCTCCCTGCCAAAACAGTTTGGAAAAAAGCAACAGTTAAAATGGAAAGAGCTAGAGGTGCAGATAGCTCAGCGCAGGCTCATAAACCGCTCAGACACATCACGATTTATGGCTGGACTAAAAAAGAGGAGTTGTGCCATCACAGTGCAATGCAAGGCAGACTAATGCAAAGCACCTGTAGCTCAGACGACCTGAACATCCCACACAAAAGAAAGGACGTGAGAGGAACAATAGGAGACAGAAAACTCAGCAGACACTAAATGCAGTGAAACAGCCAGGCTTGGAGAGGGAAAACTGTGTTTGCCATTGGTGTAAATGGGTTCAAGCATATTATCCAGAGTAGCTCCTGATGCCTACCACCACTGTCACCATGCTCAACTTGGTATGAAAATATGAACACAGGTTATTAGAACTAAGCTAAAGAAATGCTACAGTACACACTGGAGAAGACTTTTAGCCTTCTCACCCATGAATTTGACTAATCTGTTGAATTAAAGCAGCTATAACCAAGGTTTTTATGAAAGTGTATGGATAAGCTCCGTAAGGTGAAAGGAGTCACTTGTAGAGACAAAACCACAGAAAACTATCACCAAACTTGCATTATGAATTTGAACAAATCGAGAAAAAAATCCTAAAACTGTAAGCTAGTCCAGTTCAGCAGCCACTTTAGTTGGTACCTAAGCAAAACACCGCCGTTCAGCACACAGAATCACAAACCTTGAGAGGATGGTTTAGCAGTAATAATATGGACACCAAGGTCTTTAGCATGGACAGATTATGAGACATTGGGCCCCTGCCCAGAGATACACAAAAGGCCCCACCACCTCTCCATAGGAGCAAGACACACAGACTTAATGGTGGTTTTGCCTCTTTTTTGTTGTTGTTGTTTTGTATCTCTTTGTGGTAACTTTAGCCCTGTTTCCACCGAGCAGTACAGTACAGTTCGATTCGCTTTTTTTCCGCTTCCACTATTGAAAGTTGTGGATGATACCAATGGAACCGTTCCGTACTGTCCCCATTTTTGGTCACCACTCTGTTGGGGTACCTAGCACACAGATCTGGTACTAAAAGGTGGAGCTGTGAACCCTGCAGTCCATTGACAGGTCAATAGCGGACGGTCACGGACTTTTATTCGTAGACTGCAACTGTAAAATGAAAGGATGTTTTGGTGCCTCTCACAGCAGCTGTAGTCCAAGAAAGAATAACTTCATTCACTGAGCCGACTGCCGGCGACTTTTAAGGTGGAATGTTTACTTGTAATGTTACTTAATGCATGAGTTGACGACGTGAATCCATCAGCACACCTTAAATTTCACCTTAACAACGGACCATCACTTTAGTTTTTATATGACATACACTTTTAGTAATGAGTGGATCTTCAAACATTTATATCAATTTGGACCGGATTTTGTGAACTGCATATATTCTAGGCCTAATAATCACTCGGAGAAAAAAAAAAGCAGCGCAGATCGTCGCTCCTGTGGGCTACGGCAACACTAAACCCCTGCGCTTGCCTGAGAAGGACCTAAGACTCTGACTGCAACTTGTTCTATTTTGTTCTGAAAATGTCCGCATGCAGACCTCTCTCTCTGTGAACGATAAACGAGGTGCAGACTTTCATATGTGTCACCGTCACCGGTATGAGGAAATACAGTGAGTGCTGGACAGAGCAGTGAGTGACCACAACTCCGCCCACATTTAAGAGTACTGTTTGCAGTGGAACTGCTAGGGTCTAGGTACCATGTCTGAAGGGTTACTTCTGGTTCCAAAGGTACCATACCGAAAGTGTTTGGTGGAAACGGGGCTATTGTGTCTTTTTGTAGTCATCATGCATCTTTTTTAGTTGTTTTGTGTCTTGAAGTGGTTGTTTTGTCTGTTTTTGTAGTTATTTTGTGTCCCTTTACATCTCTTTGTGGACATTTCCAGTCTCCTTCTGGTTACATTTGCAGGTGAAGGCCAGGAGCGTCCCTGACAGTTAGGGGCCCCTGGGCCTGTGCCCGATAGGCCTGTTCAGTAATCTACCTATGGGCCTGAGTGAAGCACGTTCCTCACCAGGAACCATTGTTCAGATTAGTATTTTATATTACACTCCTTTGTGTGTGAAAATATTCAACACATAACAGTGAGAAAGTATCCATCCACCCAAGGTATTTCTATATTCTGTGATTTGCAACACTGGACTAACAGACAGGGAATAGTTGGTTACATTATGTAACCTCTGTACCCTGAGGGGTGGGCAAAAAATGAGCCCCATTAAACCCTGAACTAGACATGTGCAGGAATGTGCTTAGAGGTATATTTGACACCTAAGTGTTCTTTTGCCCTTTGGATGAGTGTTATTGTGAAGAAAAATGTTATACGTGTGCTCTTCTTTCATAGAATATATCTACTAAATCCTTCTGTTCAACTGAACACGCAGCCCTGCATGGAGTGCTATGGCGTGTGTGACTGGATGGAGAGCTGTTCATACATATATTTAGCTTAATATTATTAATTCAAAAGAATATGCTTGGACATGCGCAATGTTGCACCACAAAACAGATAAAAATACAGACTCTAAAGGAAAGGCGAGAATGAATGAGAGATAGTAATAGTCCGACATGTAGCAGAGGGCCTGAGAGGCTCTTGGTAACCTTGACTGTTTGAGCACACAGCCATGCCGGCAATGCAGTAAGAAGTAAGAAGTCTTTGAAGCTGTACTGCAGAGAACCTAGCATGAATTCTGATGTCCTGCTGTATATCCTCTAACCCTCCTCCTCCTTCCTTCTCCTCCTCCCTGTCTGTCTCTGCAACTGATTCAACAGAAAGTGAGGCAAAGAGAAGAAACATGGCAGCCAAGAGACGCATAAACAAGAGAGTAAAGAAATACGATTAAAATAAAGGCAGGTGGAAACAAAGAAAGAGAGAAGATATTTAGATATGTGAAAACAGCCCGAACCAAAAACCCAGCGCTCTGTGATGGCCCCTCAACTGGTGTTGCCCTTGGACCAAACCCAACCCAGAAAATCACAGTCTAATGGCGGTGCCGGAGCTGCCCCAATTTTCTCTTTTCCTGCATACACCTCCGTTGCCCCCAAATTACTATCAATATTCAATTAGGACGGGCCAGCCTCAGTAACAAACCACACTTCTGAGGATTAAGGCCCGTATAACTCACACGGTGAAATTTCTTTTGTAAATAATCAGCCGACAGGGCGTAAATACCCTCTCAGTAAAAGCAAGTGAGACAGACTTTTCACACAGTGATGACTGATCTCTTTCTGGCATCACCATTAGTGACAGTCTATGTACATGCATGTGTTTGGGCGTGTGTTGCCTCAACAGTGGCTGGAAACATGTGCTGTGGTCCTGGCTCTAGCTGTCAAGAGGCACCAACCCCATGTTTTAATAACATGGCAAAAAAGAAAGGAGATTAAATTTCATGTTTAGATCCAACTGCTGTGTAAAAACCCTTCTACTTTAAGCTGCAGAAAATCTGACATTAAATGCTCATTAGTTACATACATGAGAGAGGATTGTCTCCTCTCACAACAACCACTGAGAGACGCATGGCAGAAATCATTCAGAATTATTGTAAATCATTTTTTAATGTGGAAAACTATTTCTTAACTTTCTGATTCATACTCTGAGAGACAAAGCCAGTATGCAATTAATTAAAAAAAAAAAAAAACACATTAAGTACAACAAAAATGTAACATGGAAATGATGGACATTAAATGCCTAACACTAAAACAGCTGGGTTTATTTTCGCTACACTAATCGAAATACCACATATACAAATTTGGGAGAAACTGGAATGTGTCTGAAATACTGCTATTGCGATAAACCTGATAACTATAATAACTGCATTGTCATGAACCTGTCAGCAAAGCAGAGCTGAAAATAGAGATTTATTGGCAACTATTTTCATACTTAATTGTTTCAGCGTTGTTGTTTTTTTTTAATGCCACAAACATTCACCAGTTCTGACTTCTCAAAATTGAGATTTTGCAGCATTTCTTTGTCATTAATGACAGTAAACTAAATTCCTAACTTCGACACAATACCTTAAAAATTAGAAATATCCGGTACCATTTTAGATAAGATCGGTTTAACTGACATTGAGGGCATAATTTTTTTTTTTATTATTAAAAGATAAATATAACAAGGCTATAACATGACAACGTACTTTTCTTTATTTGGTTGATAGCAGAAAACAGTAGAATGACTGTAAACATTTGCAATAATTAAAACTTTTTTTTTGTGGTAGTGCACATGTTCAAAAGCCTTTGATACTGCCATACATTCAAAATGCAATGAAGTGCAAGTAAAAACAAAACCATGCTGTGAACGCCTATAAACAACTGGAGTGAATGAGACGTGAGACAAGAGGACAGCACTGTGAGTGGGTTAAAGGAGGCAGGGCTATGGGCAGCGGTGTGTGTGTATGTGTATGTGTGTGTGTGTGTGTGTGTGTGAACTTGCTGTCAGAGAGAAGAGAGGGCAAGAAAGTATAGTGAGGTATCAGTGCAGCAGAAAATCTGTATTTAAATCGTTTCAAATACTTTAACCATATGGATGGTAGAGTCGGATTGATACTGAATTTTTCTGACAGATTCTAATCCCAATATTTTTCTGTTTTTATCCCTCAAATATGGTTATCAAACACTTCTGGCGATGACATGTAATAGGCGGGAAATTTACAGTTTAACAATAACCTTAACTGTCAACTGTTTCACTTATGTACAAAATGATATCAGAGCATTGAAACAGAAAACTTTAATGGGAATTTCATAATTAGGCATTTTTTCTGCATTATCCTTTTTCATATCAGTGTGTGTTGGACAACATACACCAATACCGATATATACCTGTGATAGGCCAATATCGGCCCACTGATATATCAGTCAGGTTCTAATCTATAAATCCATATTTTTGACTCACTACACTATTAATCAATCATTAATCAAGCAGCGTTACAGCAAACTTTACAGTTTGTAGTTGCATAGCCTAATGAAATTTACAAAAATGGATAAACCTTAGTGGAGTAGACTGAAGCAGAAAACCTTAAAAATAAAAACATTTAAACTTCCCAGGGAACTGCTTTCACACCATATCTGAGAGAAGAACATCCTCTGAAAGTTGACCTGTCAGCTTAAACACTGTGTCGACTGTACGCCCTCACGTCCCCTGATAATTAAGTAACTCAATGACAGATTGAACAAGGTTGACCCAGTGACTCAGAAGCACTGACAAGGAAAGCCTCAAATTACACATCTGCCAGAGAATGAGGGGTGGAGCGGAGAGAGGTAGAGTTACGTTTTTAACCGAGATGCTTGCTTGATAACAAAACCTTTCAGATCTGAAACAGTAGAACATTAACTGTTGCATGTCGATGCCAAAAAAAGGAAACACAAAAATGTCTTAGACTGATAATGAATGTCAGCTGTGACACCAGAAATCATGAGATTAATGATGCGCTTAAAAACAAACTAATTTTAGGGGGGAAAATCAGTGTGGAAAATCACTGCCTTCTTAACTGCGCAGGACAAAATGCCAAAGACACCGAAAGATTAAGTGAAATCTAGTCCAACGGACACACCTGCAGACGGCCAGTCAGGCCACATCTGAGCATCCGAGCAGGTGTCCACACAGACAGCATGGCCGACAGATTGCTGCAGTTGTTTTCACGGGCAGATGCGGACTATTTTTACTGGATGCACATCTCTCACATTCGGGGGAGAAAACCACTCTGACAAATCCATGAAATGCACCGCTTCAATCAAACTCACATTAGCTTCATGCCAAGTCAGATTTTCACAGCTTGTACAACAACATGAGTGCCTCAAAGCTGTTTTCCCACGATATGGGGAGATGATGCCGGATCCACGCCTTCATAAATAATCTGAAATGGCGTCATTAAAAATAAAGTGAGTGAGAAAAGCCAAAATGATTCTGCATTACTTACATCTTTGCAGCTGATGGGACAAGTTTACTCTGATTTGAGAAATAAAGATGGGTGATTATTTTGACTGTACGCACCAGCAAGGGCAGAAAACAAAAATAATACAGAGCATAAAAAGACAGACTGCACAAACAGCAGAGAGAATGATGGGAGGGACAGGAATGAGACACAAACTGGAGCTCAAGGAAGGATGAGTGGTGACAAAAGGCGGATCCAGGGGGATCAGAGGAAGCCCTCAAAGGCGACTCCCAGAGCCGGGATGAAGGCGGCTCAGTGTGGAAGCAGAGAAGATGAAACACCATTTGGGGGCAGGGCCCCCCCGCTGCCTCGCCTCTGTGTTCAGGGCCTGTGAGCTCCTCTGCCTGTGAAGTGCTAAACACCCCCCTTCGCACCCTGCAGCAGCCGGCACTGCACCCTGCACCTCCTGCCATTTGGTGACTCGACGCAGATCTGCACGCATGGACGTGGCAAAGTAGTGTTTTCGCTGTGTTCAGAATAAATCAGGGAAGCAGCAAATGATTATATTCATTATCGATTAATATGATTATGTTCTTGATTAATAATTTTGTTTAAAAAATGCCAGAAAAGAGTGAAAAATGTCTACTGTCTGTTCGACCGACAATCGAAAATCAAAAGCTTCCAGTTCATTATCAAATCAGACAAACATGAACGGCAAATCCTCAGAAATGAAAAGGTGGAACGCAGGAGTGTTTGGCTTTTTTTTTTTTTTTTTATAAATAAAAATACATTTTATTTTCAAAATATTTGTCGCTTCATTTTCTGTCGACCAACTAATCGATTCACTGACTTATCATTTCAGATCTAATGCAGTTTGTTTCAAAACTAAATGATTTGCTGTTACTATCATTAGGAAAACCAGCAAACATTTACATTTTATAAGCTATAAAATTTAGTTTCAGCATATCTGCTTCTTAAATTGATGAATGATTGACCATTTCAGCTGTAAAATCAGTGATCGGTCAAGATTTCTTGACATGGACACAATGGGGTTACTACTAGCTAGAAAAATGGGTGTTATGTCTCAGACATGGACGAAAAAAAGGACACAAAAATCCTGTCAGCAGCAATCAGAGCTGTAACAATGACTCAATTAGTCGATGACAGAAAATTAATCTACAACAATTTCGATTATGGTCATAATTTAAGAAAAAGGAAATCACAGGTAACAGCTTCTCTTTGCTGCTTTTCTCATTTCTGTATCATTGTAATCTCGCTATCTTTTGGGGTTTTGGACTGCTGGTTGAAAATAAGCATCTGGAGCTCTGGCAACTCATGATGTGCATTTTTCACTAGTTTATTCATCAAGTATTCCAAAAAAAGCATCAATATCTTCACTGACAATGACAATAGTAGTTAACTGCAGCCCTGATGGAGACAATGTGTTTCCATCCACATGATGTGCTCACTAAATCTGATGTATTGTTAGTATTTAATCATGAGCAGCATCAGCTGATTTTCCTTTGGGTTTGTGAGCTGCAGCCAGCTCAGATAAAAATGGATTTATATTCCTGTTATTTGATGTTGAGGAGACCTACAAAAGCACAGATTCTCAGACACACTGGAAGGCACGTTAAAATACAACCACCTTGTTTTATTACCTGCACAATGGCATGTGTGTATCTTTGTAACCAGGCATAGTTTAATGGCTCTGGATGGGGGCCAATCCACTATGAATTGTTTCATGTGTATAATCAACGTAGGTGACAGTTGATTCACCTTTTCAGCACACGCACACACACACACACACACACACACAGGATGTGATGAAATGGTTGAGGTTTGAATAAATTGGTCTTTTTCAGCAGATTAGGAAATAATAAAAGGTGAAACACAAGCCGCCCTGAGCACCAAACCTCCAGCGTGTTGATGTCCCAGATAAATGCGTCCCAACTTCAAAGCGCCTGTTGTTGCTCTGCGACCAAAGAACTTATTGTTTCGTAACACTGCAACATTTCTGTCAACAAAGTTTCCCTATGGTTATTACATTATTTCCCTGTTTTTCCTGTATTTGTGCCAGTTTGGAGCTTTTAACCAGCTCCATGTGGCACAGGCATATCTCAGTTTAACCCAAGCAAAGGCACAGTAAAACACTTCTCCTCCACGTTTACCTGCATAGTAAAGACTCCCAGCTCCTGAGAGGACAGCTTTTTCATCTGGTCGGCCAAAACTTGCGCTTCTTCCAGGATGGAAAACTCCGTCTCGGCTTCACAATATCCACAAGAAAGAGCCGAGCAGATTAAAACGAAGCTCCAAGAAAAAGCCAACAAGCTCCAGTGACCGCGGAGGTGTTTATCCCGGAAAGCAGCGCGCGTAGTCGGCGTCAAACACAGAGGTTTGTCCCCGGTCCGCCTCGCCATGATGGCTGTGGGTCTACAAGGCTGGAGAAACACCGAGTCTGAACTGGTGGCGGAAAGAAAAAACTTCAAGGGAAACTACTTTTACAACTTTGCAGCGTAGAGGACGTGTGCCGTGTCTCTCCGGTACAAGTCTCCAACATTCACAGCAGAGCAAACCATCGCAGCTCCCGGAAAACCCTCACGAGAAGAAAATAGATCCATGCGTGGAAGGAGACACGTTTTTTATTTCTTTAATGTTGTTGGTGTTCCGGCTTCGGTCAGTCGTCCCAACTCCTGGAAGTCTGGCAAAGTGTGTGTGAGCCGGAGATTCACCACAATGGGGGTGAAAGTGGGAGGCGTGGAAACACGAGAGTCCTACCGGCGCCTGGATCTCTGGATCAATGGATCAGGGTTTCATGGCGCCTTCAAGTGCTGCTGGGAAAAGAGCTAAAAGGAAAAGGGCGGCGTTGCGTGACTCTCTAATCACTCAAATTCGATACGGAAAGTTATTACTTTGAATCGACCTGCCCAAATGTCAACGACAGACCATAAAAAGTAGTTTCATATGTGCAGCATTCAGCAGAACCATGGTAAGGATATTAGAAAATCCGAGAAAATCCATGAATTCAGGGCCCCTCAACGCACCCTACCACTATCACCTCCCCCTTTGAACAAGTTTTAACCAAGCAGTAAAAAGGAAGTATGCAAAGTGAAGTAAAATGCCTGCAAAATGTGGATACCTTTACATTTTATGTATCAAGTTAACTGTAAAGTCTGTTTCCAAACATGACGACCTGACTGCAGTTTCAAATCCTTCACATTGCAAGGAATACAGTTCTAATGGCCACAGAATTCCTGGTTTAAAAGGCAAGTCCATTTTAATTACACAACCAAAGAATACAAATTTTACAGTAGGCTAGAGCATAGTGTACGATAAGGAAAACCTCAATCTAAAAAAAACTTGATAGGGGAAAATATTTCTGTAAGTAGAAAGTATTTCTGATTCTGAAATGGATAACCCTCAACAGAGGAGGGATCCCTCTTCCAGCCCTCCCCCAGGTTGGACATACCTGCATTTACATTTCAGTATGAGTCTAAAAATGCTGGAACCAGCCAATGCCCTCCATCTGTGAGTTGCTTCCCCCAATTTGCAAAAAACCCTACATTCCCACAAATTAATACAGAGGCCATGACCACTGTGCCATATAAGTCATTGATGGTTAAAGTGGTCCAAAGCCTTTCTTTGTAGGTATATAATAATTTACAATTTTGTATGGCCTAATATGCAAAAAAGGGTTGTTTTATACAGTGAGACAACTGGTCAGGATTTAATGCTCTCGCCACCACAGTTTGGGTTCGATTCCCAGTCAGTGAAGCTACTGTTTTGGGGCAGCACTAGCTTTGTCTGTGGGAATTTGGCTTGGGAATTAGAGGGTCGCCATTTTAAGTGCCCATACTGATCAAGTATGGAGTGTGGACAGGCAGCAGGAATGGTGTCAGTTTGCCTTCTGTGTCCTTGAGCAAGGCACCAAACCCCCAAACTGCTCCAGAAGCACTGTACCATGGCTGATCCTGCGCTACCCCTCTCATTTAATGCACGTGAGTGATGTTTGAGTATAAAAGACGGGGATACAGAGAGTTACATTTCAACTGCCAATTGCCTGATTGTGTGGCTTGACAAATAAAGAAAATTAAAATTGAACTAATTAAATTAAAATGCTTCCACAAGGGTGACCAGTGGATCAGTGGGTAGAGCAGGCACCCCATGTGCAAAGGTAAGGTCCTTGCTGCAGTGGCTGTGTGCTCAATTCCAGCCTACGGCCCCCTGCTGCGTGTCGTCTCCCCTCTCTCCCCTTCACACCTCTGACCAACCTGTCAGTAAAGGCCCTAAAGCCCATAAAAATAATCTTTATAATGCTTCCATGGCCATCAAAATATTCCATTAATCCCAGTAACTCTTAGTGTCTTTTCTTTTTATCATCTTGAATTGAGCTTGCTGTGAACAGGGCCTTTAGTTGTTATGATGCTATAGGATCACTTTAGAGCTTTTCTGCAAGCAACACCATCAGTATGTGGGACTGTGCCTTTATATGCAGATAACAACAAAGAATTTGAAAAAAAAACATCCACATAGGCAACCAGTGATTCTCTGCTATTCGGGATTAAAATAAAAAACTGTTGATGTATGTGATATCACATTGTGGATTGTATATTTGGATGAACATGAATAAAGCTGCGCTCAGTGTAGCAACCAGCAGACTCCACTCCTGTAAGAATCCACTTCTTGTTTTTGTTGCAGCTCCAGTTTCACCTTGGCTGAGCTGCTTTGAGGAGGAGCAGAGGCTTGGGTATTTGGACAAATCACATTTTGATTTCTGAGTGCAAAATAAAATCATTTGCTAAAGAATCATGCAGTCAGTGATGTAAGGCTTTGAAGTGTAACAGCACTCCATCCCATCCAACAGCTGACCTCCAATCAGTGCTCTCTGTCTGCACACATATACACTTCACTGGATTGCAGAGTGGATTTAGTTTGCAGCTGTACAAATTGGCCTCTCCCCATCCCTCACTCTGCTTCTTGTAACTTTTATGAGATTTTCTGGTTAACCAATGTTGCATCCAGACACAGAATATCTGCTTAGAGGCTGTCTGGTCTGATCTGGAAAAATAGGGTTGATATTATTTTACAAACACAGACAATACCACAATTCAGGTAGTCAAAGAATGAAATACCCAGGTTCACTTAGTGGGAAAAGCTCGGTTTTTAAATTTAATTTAAATTGTAGGTTACAATTTGAACTGAAGACATTTGAAGACTTTTTGCCATAGCGGTAAAAGTGATGTTTGCTGTGTGACTCTCATATTAAAGGTCCAGTATGTAGGGTTTAGGGAGACATAATAGCAGTAATGGAATATAAAATATTAGGTGAGGGTTTTTGTGTGTGTGTATAATCACCCAAAAATGAGAATCCTTGTGTTTTTGTCACCTCAGAATGAGCCATTTATATCTGCTTCGTCCATGCAGATCGCCATGTTGCACTGCCATGTTTTTTTTTGTTGTTGTTTTTACAACTTTAGTTATAAGTTTTTCAATACAAAAATTCAGTAATCTGAGTTTTGAACAATCAAGACATAAGTGTAAACCCCATACCCCCCTCCCCCCGTCCAGGTGACCAACAACAGGGTTGACAATCAAGTTTTAGAGATGGTTACAGAATATGTATCAGCCATTATTTTAAACCAACCCAAACAAAAAGCAAAACAACACAGAAATGGGGAAAAAAAATTGAAAAAATAATGTAAGCGGTGTACTATTTTAAATTGAATAAGCCCATGTCGTATACAGAAAGAAGAGGTGTGTATATGTGAAATGATTTCATCCCAGACTTCTTCTGGGATAGTTTCTTCAATATCAGTTTCCCACATGGTTTTGGTCTTATTCCATGTATAATTGGTATTGTTCTGAATCATATTATATATTTTGGAGACTGTACCTTTATTATAGGGGTTGACATTGAGAGCTGAATAGCTAGGTCTTTAGGGGTAGGATCGGGGTAGTCTGAAAAATACTTAGCGGCAAAACTGCGGACTTGGAAGTATCTAAATTGATGAGACTTCGGCAAATTGTGATCCTGGCACAGAGAAGTGAATGATCGAAATTTTTCATCTTCAAACAAGTCATCAAAGCACTGCCATGTTTTGACAGTAGCTCAGAACAGACAAACCAAACACTGGATCCATTCCCGTTTTTGTGTCAGCCATTGAAAAACAGATTTTTTTTTTAAATGTGAAACTGCTGTATTCCGAGTTTTTACTGGTTTACATCACAAGATCCATTTGTTTTGGGGAGGAAGAGACCTCTAAAAACCTCCTGAACATCTGGATCGTAAGTTATCAGAGAAAAAAGTTGAGCACATGTTAGCAGGTGCGGGGCTTGTGGCCTGACTGCAATGCTCCAAACAGTGTAGGAGAAACACTGATTTGTAACGTGAAACTGTTTTATTCTGTATTTTTACCGGGTTTGTTTACCTGGTCAGTTTGTTCTGGAGAGGAAGAGACCTCTACAAATAATTCGGCTCCTGGTAAAAACCTCCTGAACAATGAACACTGAAGGAATTTTAACCGGAAGAAATTTTAGCTGGTTGCAATCTGAAGTCCCCACCACTAGATGCCACTAAATCCCCCTAAATCTTACATGCTGTTCCTTTAAATATAAATATCAAATACTAATTCCATAGCATCTGTAGGTTTCAGCAAATATGGAGTAATTTAGAGGGGACAAATTATTTACTGATAGTGCTGGGGAGTGACATGTGTCCCAATTTTCAAACTAGATGCCAAAGTTCGACTCAGTGCTTTGCACCTGTCAAGATTTTCACCAACAAAGTAATTAATTCTTTACCCAATTGATCCATAACTTTTAGAGATAGCCTGTTTTGACAGAGATATAATAGGATGCAAACTTATACCAAATCAATGTCACTGAAAGTCATGGGAGGCTTTTAAAGAAATGTTCAAATGTTTACCACTTAT
Source organism: Epinephelus moara (assembly GCF_006386435.1). Lineage (NCBI taxonomy): Eukaryota > Metazoa > Chordata > Actinopteri > Perciformes > Serranidae > Epinephelus > Epinephelus moara. The sequence continues at coordinate 25,514,745 of NC_065515.1, forward strand.
GCAGTCGTGAAGTGCCAGAATAACCACCCTCAACTGTGTTACACAAAGGTTTGCAAAGCGTTATGTTCAGTTTGAGGCCCTTACAAGTAGCTGTAACACCAGTAAAGCTGTGAGTCCTCTTAGTATCAGCTGTGTGATGGTTATTTTTCATTTCATTTTTTATTCTCATGTATATAAATATATAATTTTTTTAACATTTTAGTCAGTCAGTCAACCATGTTTAGTCACAGGTCTTGATCATAGTGAGGATAGAACAGCCCGCCCACCATGATCGTTCCACATTGGAGCCAAAATAATTTTACTGCCTTTTAACTGAAATATCGCCTGTCAAATAAAGATGTGTTTTCGGTCTGTGGTGTCTAACAACCTCCCATTGTTACACAGGCAGCAATGAAGCTTAATATTGCAGTGGAACACGTCATTTTACTGAATATTCTAAGCTAAGAGTGCAAAAAAATGATATCATGGCTACCAACTGTGCTTTTTCAGGATCTACAACTCATAATGTGAACCACTTCTTTCTTTCTTTCACCAAAATGTTTGTCTCTGATTGTCCTCTCAAGATCTAATTCATATGGATAGCTCTACTTGTGAAATACAAGTGTGATTGATGCAGCGTGCCAACACCAGGGATCTGCAGCAGGAAAAGAGTTCCTGCCTCCAGACTTTGCACGGTTCCTGAATGGTTCGTCTGTCTGTATCTTTGGCTGCAGACGCCATCAGATGTTTGCATGGCCGTCAGATTCTTTTAGACACTTACAAACACAAGGATGTTTGTTGAGCGGTTGGATGTAGTGTGTGCACCACATACATTATCAGTTCCCCAGAAAATCCTTGTTTTCTAGTGGTTTCGCCCTCAACTTCCTGAGTTTAACAGGCAAACGTCTCATTTATTTGTAAGCCATTCTTTATTTATAAGGACATGAATGGTGACTGTTTGTGAAGCATATTCATTTCCTGAATTGGTTGTGATATTTGCACAGGGGAAAATATATAAAGATCCTTGTGCAAACATCAGAAAGAGTGTATAAATTAACATAATCTGAAGTAGACTAAAATAATTCAAAGTTAAAGTTAAATGCCACAACTTTTTAAAATGATATGGTAAATTTCTCCCGTCGCCCACAGCTGACCTCATCAAAGCTCTGCTGTTGGAATGAGATTTGACATTTTTTAAAACCTGCTTTACTTTTTCTGCTCCCCACCTGTTATTTGAGTGTGTGTGTGTGTGTGTGTGTGTGTGTGTGGCTCTTGTGGCCCTTTTGCATCCTACTGTAGATGAGGGTCTGTTTGTTACTGAGTTGCTCAGTAACGCAGATCTTTGATTTTCCACACAACAACACCAACAACAAAGATTTCTAAGGTGCAGTTACATTATATTTCTCATCCCAAGAAATGTACTGTACCTGCACTCAGCCTCGGAAAAGGACACAATGTCACATTTCTGCTGCATGTAATAAGTATATTTTTGATCAGAGCCATCACTAATTGAGCATACAATGCTATAGTTTGTAGTTGGGCAGTGTGATGATGTGCAGATAACAGGCTAGAGTAACTTCTACATTTCCAAAAAAGCTTACTCACTCAAAGTTGAACAGAGGTAAATTCTGACCCACGAAAATACATGTGCTGGGCAGAGATCGCAGTCAAACTGGAAAAAAACTAGAATATTTGTAGTGCAGACAGTATATTCTGACCATACCTTAAGAATGCATCTGTGGGGCAAAACCATCAAACACTGTCCCTATATCCTGCTGAGACCTCAGCTTCTGTCTGGTATGCATTTTTTAATGTCTCCTATCTATTTTGGATCAGTATGACCTGATAAGTATCAAAACTAAACGTCTTTGAACAGGAAGTAGTTTTGGAGGCGGGGGGGGGGGGGGGGGAGGGTGTCCTCATATGGGAACGAGGGGTTTATCTTATTAGTCACAAGTGTGTAAGGAATGAAAAACTGTTCACCTGAACGTTGTTGTGCAAAAGCTAAATTACAAATAAAGCAACAAATCTTAAAGTCTTGTGATTTGTCCATTTAGAAAACTCTGCATGAATTTCCCCCAATCCAAACTCCAAGCAAGGAATGTCCTGTTGTCTGTCGGAACAGTCTGTCACACCTGATTGGTCCCAATGTCCGCAAACAAGATGTTTATAAAAGCTTGTTACTGTTACTAAAATTGGTCAAATTTGTTGGCATATCAAACTACAAACATTATTAATCATAAATAAACACGTTTCTACCATAAAATGTGATCAGGTTTTGGACCTCATCCACTTTTGTGTCGCTGCAGACTGACAGAGATGGCTGCCATCTTGGTTTTACATGGATTAATGTATTGTGGTCTTACCACCACTAGATGGCACAAAAAAGTGTCCATGAATGAGCACAATAGGTCAGAGTTAAGTAACATGAAATATAAGATCAAGTAAACCCAAAATTTGATCTCAGGAGGATATCAACTGTTCCTTGCACCCAGAGAAACCAGTGAGACTTACTGATGCATGATCCCTCACCAGCTTCCCACCAGCAAACAAACTGCATTCCTTGAAAAGCATGGCCAGACCGGAGGTACCACTGCTAGGAAGTGTGGGCAAATGGGCAGGTAACCTGTGACTGCGCCACTTGCTTCCTCCAAAATTAAGATAACATTCAAACAAACACATTCTCAACAAAACCTGAATATAATGTGTCATAAAGGCAGGAATTATTGCAGAGCTGCTGTATTAAGGCCCTGACACACCAAGCCGACAGTTGGCCATCGACCAAAATCGGTGAGCATCTGTCGGCCTAGTTTTTGCAGTGTGTCCCGCACCTTCGACAGTTCGGCATCGGCACCAGCGGCTTTTTGGCCAATTGAGCATGTTGAATTGGCGGCAGAGCTTGTCGGTGAGAGAGATCACTCTGATTGGTTGTTCAGGTTTTATTTCCTTGCCCCTGTAGCGAGTGAATCTGCCTGTAGTGAAACCAGGGCTAACAGGTGCTTCCTCCTCAGGCTCCACTTCACTCAGCTGCCCGACAGATCCGCTGCTTCTTCCCACTTTAACCTGAATAACAAACCTGGGCTAGCTGGGAGCGGCTAGCGGAGCGTTAGCCGCAGCATGACGGGAGGGAAGCACAGCCACTTAGCCTCCGCTAGCTTCCCAGCTAACGTTAGCCCCGGCTCTCCGTTTGGATCCAACCGGAGCACCTAGCCCTGGTTTGTTATTCAGGTTAAAGTGGGAAGAAGCAGCGGGTTTGTCAGGCAGCTGAGTGAAGTTGAGTGAAGTGGAGCCTGCGGAGGAAACACAGAAACCGTCTGGATGTAATAGTCCATGGAGGGGCTGCGGTGCTCGGCTGCAGAGATAGGAAACCCCTCTGCTGACAGGACTCCACTACTTTATCTCATGCATTCATCGGACTTCCGGTTTTCCTTTTTGCGTTATTTCCTCTCACACAGGTGCAGAACGTATGTGCTACTTGGCTGTCAGATGTAGTCCCTGTAGTGTGTTCAAATGCAACTGACACAGGGCGACATGAGGCAACGTGAGGCGACGTAGACGACGCAACAGTTGGCTTTCGTCGTCGCTAGTTCTTTGATGTCGGTTTGGTGTGTCAGCACCTTTAGATTGTGTTGTCCTTAGCTACAAGTACATACATATCAAAGTGGAAACACATTATAGGCAGAAGAAGACGGAGGGCATTATTCAAAAATCTGTGATGGTATTTTAACCTAGACATTTCATGGAAGCCTGGACAATGGTGTGCTATGATATGAAGAATAAATTAGACAAAAAAAGTGATGTTTCATCTGATTGTGATCGCAGTGTTGTTAAATTTATGTCTACACATCACCAAATTGACAAAAAAGCTTGTGTTTGATTTCTAAAAAACAGGTATGATAAATACATCATCGCCATACCATTTTTTACTGCAGAGATTGTTGGCTTGTTAGCAGTATAATACAGTATATGGCACCAGGTGGATTTGCTCTCATTGTTTTTTTTACTCTATCCCCTGGATCGTTTTCAGTCTGCAGCTCAGCCAAGGCAACACGTATGTCTGTAAAATTACTAATCCTGACTGGCTGTCTGACTGGCATGTGTCTGGAGAGAGCGCTGCTGGTTTATTCAGAGCAGAAATATTTCTTTACACGAGAAAGTGGGTAGGGGTCTTCATTAACACAGACAGAAGGATTTGTTTTACAGGATTACCCCCATTTGCATTATTTTAATTACAGCATAGACCCACAAAGCCACCTGGTTTGGGAAGATAAAGGGGAGAAAGTGAGGCTGATTAGTCCAGGATTCAGGATTTGTGAATATATTAAATGAGATTTTGGGGTGAGATGCAGGGAGGTCCTGTTCAAAGCAAGAGACAGGAAGACTGGGGTTTCACATCTGGCTTCAAAGGCAGCTCTGACTGAGAGAGATTTTTATTACACGTGAACAGGAAATTTTTTGGCTCTGGATCTAATATTACCTGTAACCTGTGGAAGTCGAGATTAGATTTGAAGCCAGATTTAGTGAGGTTACACAGCTCCTGTTTGTGAAGGTGTCTCTGTGTGAGAGAAGCAGGCAATGCTACAACTGGAGTTTCTCTTGCTGTATGAGGACAGCCAAACGCAACTGACTGAGCATGACAATTCTCCACTGCAATAATCAGGAAACACAGGGGCTGATAGTGACACATAGAGGCTTGTTAGGCTTTTACAGCAACACTCCTCCTGGCAAAACAAGGCCCTTACATAACATAGTAGCTATGGTACACAGGTAAGATATGACAGGCTGAAATGAACACAGATACACAAGAGGCACACAAAACATACACTAGAGAAGTCACTCTCAAGAAGAGATGCACAGAGAGAGAGAAAGAAGATGAAATCCGCTCTCTTTGGGGCTCTGTTACATGATTTTCTAATGTGAATTTTTATAATACTCCTTTAACTTTAACCCTTGTAATATTTGCATCTGTTGACGAGTAGGTGTTGTCCCTTTAAAGGTCCAGTGTGTAGAATTTAGGGTGATATACTGGCAGAAATGGAATATGATATAACAAGTATGTTTTCTTTAGTGTATAATCACCTAGTAATAAGGATCATTGCATTTTGGTTACCTTGGAGTTAGCCATTTATATCTACATAGAAAGCTGAGCCTTGTCTGTGGAGACCGCCATGTTGCATTGCCATGTTTCCACAGAACCAAAGAGTGGTTCTAGAAAGGGCCATTTGCGTTTTTGCATTGGCCACCATAGTTTGCAACCCCTCTGCCATTAGCAGTGTCCGAAAAACACAGCGCTTTTAAGATGAAAGTGCTTTATTTAGTGTCTTAACTAGTTTAAAATGGTTTAAATCACTGGGTCCATTTGTTTTGAAGAGAAAGAGACCTCTGCAAATACTTCGGTTCCTGGTAAGAATCTCCTAAATGTCTGGATCTTAAGTTATCAGAAACAAATGGAGAGCACACATTAGAAGGTACTAGGCCAGCAGCCTGTCTCCAACATGCCAAACAGCATCAGAGAAACACTCATTTGTAAAGTTAAACTGCATTATTCAGTCTTTTTACTGGTTTAAGTCACCAGGTCCATTTGCTGTGGAGAAGAAGAGACCTCTGTGGATAATTAGCTCACGATTAAAACCTCCTGAATGTCTGGCTCTTAAGTTATCAGAAACAAAAGGTGAGCACATGTTAGCAGGTGCTAGGCCAGCAGCCCATCTCTAACATGCCAAACAACATGCTGAACAGCGCCGGAGAAACATCGATTTGTTGTAAAGTGAAACTGCTTTATTCAGTGTTTCTACCAGTTTAAATCAGTTGGTGCATTTGTTTTGGAGAGGAAGAGACCTCTGTGGATAATTCGGCTACTGCTAAAAACCTCCCAAACAAAGGTCACTGAAGGAATTCTAACCTGGAAAAGTTTCAGCTGGTTGCAATTTGCAATCCTCACCACTAGATGCCACTAAATCCCTCTAAATCTTACACACTGTTCCTTTTAGTCTGAGTGGGCGGAAGTTCGCTGCAGAGATCAGCCTCTCATTGGGCGGAACGAGCCACAGTCCCGCCTACCACCTCCGGTTGTGTAGCAGTTTTCAACCGTTTTCAACACGTCCTTTACTAACTTTTGCGGTGTTTGATCTTGCGGGGATGTAGCCATTTTTCTGCCATGGTTCGCGTCCTGTAGGTGATATTTTTGTGGGCGTGTTACACCAAAACCTGTTTCCCCCCGGCAATATTTTTGCAAGCGCACCGTTGCTGTGGCACCGCCCAGAACGATTGTGATTGGTTGAAAGAAGTACAAGCAGCCGGGGCGTTTTTTTTTCCAATCTCACAGTGAGAGTCGGCCCAGCCAGACCTTTCTTCTCTTGAGAAAGGTCTGGTGAGCGAGACTATGTTCCTTTAAACTAACCAGCTGACAACCTTTACATCTGGCTTGCAACAAAAAATTAGGTGATACAAAGAGCAACACTCCTTGTGTGTCCTTCAGTATGGCAACATTTTTGTTTTACTCTGGATTGAATTTTTGCTCTTTAGATGTTAATGGCGTGGTCCTGTTTCTGACTACACATACTGCATGGGGATTACAGCCCCACAAATATCTCTTTGATGAAGAGAGGTTGGTTACTTTTCATGTCAAAACAAACTGATAACACAAGCCACACCTCATGGCAGTAGAATATAACATTAAGTGCCACCTGTTTAAAGCTAAAGAGATAATAGTTAACATTGAAATCATTGCTTTTTATTCATTATGGTAAGTTGTCTGACTCGGTTGCATGACATTAGTTATAATACATCGCATGAGTGTCCTCACCACTGCTCTTTGCAATCTCTTTCTTCCCAGCTGGTCCTGGGTCAGCCTCAAACCACTCGGAGGAAATGTTTTGGGTACAGCTGCTCCTAATACTCCTCCATGGTTTAGACAACAACATCGTCATGTTGAAGAAAATCATCATTCATTCTCTCTCGATGTCTTATCAGGGAGACGAAGGAAGAAGAATAAAAACAGCACAACAAACTAGTAAATTAGAATAAGTTCATTAAGAGACTAACTTATCTGTTACATTTTGACTTCTCTCTCAAGTGACAACAGAAAAGATCCTGACTGAATGACCTGATTTTTCTCTCTTGATGACCGTGGCGCCTCGGTAAAAAACAGAAATCATTTTAGACATAAACAACCTCCCAATTCCCAGCTGACCTGAACTCACTGACAGCATCAGAGCTTCAGCCTCAGAGTCTGTGGGCAGCAATCCATCTGCAGACAGGAAACGCTCCAGGGACAAACTAGCTAGACCCAGTTCTTCTTAATGCATGACAGACCCCCACGATCACACAGCCATGAAAGAAGGACAGAGGCAGAGGAAGATAAAGAAAACAAAACAGAAAGAAATGGATCAAAAAAGCAGACTCGTTCAGGGGTCACAGACGGGCACAAAGACACAGCTGTACATGGTGTTTGTTGACCTGTGTGACCTTTACAGCATTATTAACAATGGCCTTTATCACAATAATGATAATAAAACGAGCTTTTTATCGTTTTTGAACAGGGGCTCAGCACTGTGCACATACAGCCTCAGTGGACCCCTTTACCTACTTGTTACATTTTCGCAAGCATGTACAAGTAACAACTATCAGATCAGATCACAGCCTGTCAACATCCTGACCGCTGACCAATCAGATCATTGAGAAAAAAAGTATTTATGGACAGAAGTCAGGAGTCTCAGGTAAAAAACAGAAGCCTATATGCTGTTATAGGTCAGTTGAATCATTTCATTGTTTCAGGGCCCTATTTCCTCTGGTTTTAAAACAGAGATTCTAACAAACGGAGAGATCATTTACAACACTAAACATGTGATTTTAGCAGGATTTGAAATTACGCAAAGTTCATTCTAGTCTGCAATGATGGTGCTGCTAATTTAAGACCTTGATTCTATCACTGCAGCTCAAATAACATGAGACACCTGCGTGATGAGAACTAGGATAAAACAGATAACATTTTATTAGTAAAACAATCCACACACTGTTAACTGGCTCCCGTTATTATAAATGCCACATTTTGGTCAGATAGACCTCATCAGTCATTAACTAGGCTACTTTTTCACCCTTTACCTCCGTAGCAGAAACAGTCTGGTGTTTAATGTGACATATTCAAAGTAGTTTCATCATCATCCAACTAAACAGCAAAAAATACTCTATCCTAATGTCACATAGGCCTGTAGCTCAGTGATAATTGCACATAATTTAAGTCTTGGCTGACAGTGAATTTTTGGAAAGTGTTTTCAATATTTATAGATTTTCCACTTTAAGATCACAGAGTATCATTTACATCCATGTAATAGACGTTTTACTGGCTCGCAGTCACAGACATTTTCAATACCATTTAATTTCATATGATATGAAGCAGCCTACCTCATTCATGGTTCTGATGATGTCACTTGTAAATAACACCCCCACCTCTTTCACATGAACGCACTCGTGGCTGGATCGGAAAACCAAGAGCTGACTGAGCTAGTTAAGCCAGGTAACGAAAAGATATCCTGGGTAAGCTGAACTGGCTTCATAGTACAGGCCTCTGGTTAAATAAAGGCTAAAAAACAAACAAAACAACAGAAACCATCATACAATGTCTATATATGCAAAGAAAACACATGCACTGCACACGAATTGAACCCAGGACCCAAGAATAGGAATCATGCATGATACTACTACACCACCATAATGTACAATTACCATATAATACTTTTTTTTTTTTTTTTTGCTTTTTTGCCTTTAATGTATAGGAGAGAGTGAAATGGGGTGAGAGAGAGAGCGGGGGGTGACATGCAGTAAATGGTTGCAAGCCAGACTTGAACCTGCAACCACTGCGTCGAGGCATCGCCTTTGTACATGGGGTGCCAGCACTATCCACTACGCTAACGACGCCCCAATATAATACTTTTATGATGAGATCTGCTTAAAGAATTATTAATGCAAAAGATTATTTTTCCTCCATGCTGGATAATTTCTGTATTATCCTCTGGGCATGACACATTTGCAGTTGCATTTTGCATACATTTGTGTAGGCTATGTGGAAGTTATTCAGCGTCAAAGCAAAGAATTGGGCATATTACAATTTTGACCTCAGCTTGATATCAGTGTTTGCAGTTTTGGTGAATGTGCAAGCAAATTTGTGTGCATTACCAGCCCTACTTTCCCCTCATCTGCATCTGATTGGTTTACTCCAGTATTCTTACCCTAACCAATCCAACCAATGACGGCAACGAGCAGTAGTGTAGTGGAGGATGGACGCAGGTATACAAGGCATACCTGCCTCTTTTTCTGGCTGTTTACAATATACCCACCATCAGCTAAAAAGCCACTGGAGTGTACAGAAGAGTATACCCATTTCCTCCTTGGTTACCTACCCATCTTCCAAGTAGAACATCCACCTCATCAACTCACCATGGGCAATGAATATTAGCCAGTCAGAGGGAGAATAGGGTGCGTCATGCCTTTGCTATCCTAGGAAATAAAAAATCTGTAAACAATAAACTGAATGCATCAGTTTGCAGCTTGGAATTTATGGCACAGTGCATGCCGACATCACAAAATACCTGCAGCACTGACAGGCACTTCAGACAACGCAGCTACTGGTGATGCTGATGCCCTGATGTCAGTTCATATGGATATTTTAAGATTGTTTAAGAACAAATCAGCACAGATTCTAACAGGAATAATCTCACATTTATGTGCAAATTGTGCCTGCTGGGTCTGGAAAAAAAAATCAGTCTGAATGTCAGCCACATCAACCACGAGTCTGAAATGACACATTGAGTTGAAGCATCCAAGCAGTCTTGGGAAATATCTGCGAGTGAATGATAGTTTTAGATTTTATTTCACACGAGTGTAAACTACTCTATTCAAATTGTGAACCAAGAACATGAACTAGTTCATTTTAACGTGTATGAACTGAGCTTTGAGGTTGCTCTTGTGAAGTTTAAAGGTGCACAACACTGAATGTCTGTACCAAACTTCATTTTCAATTAGTTACTGAAGATATTAGTATGGACCAAAATGGTGGACGGCCACAACTGTCCCAATCATATACCAATCAGCAGGTTAAGTAAATCAAAATGAAGTTAAACCTGTCCATACAACAACTTAAGTCTCTCCGTACTTTATCTCTGAAGGGATAAATGCTTAGCCTGTGCTTAAAAAATCCAAGTAGCAGCCAATAAATGAGCAGCAAGACTGGCAAAACTGAGTCTGCACTGACATAAAGAGGGGAGAGACAGATTGGAAGATGGATCTGATTACAACTGGCATTTAGATCTGCTATAGCTATGAAGTGATAGCATGTCATAATTACAGGGAACAAGCCCTGAAACATCAATACAGAAAAGAAAAATGAAGACGCTGCCAGATAAGACTAAACCAATCATTTCACACAGGGAATCTGAGGCATTAGCTGCTAACCCTATTGGGTTTTAATTAGCTGCAGCAGTACCCATCAGTACACACATCAATATGATCTCTACTGGATATGGAGAGCAGAAGAAGAAGAAGAAGAAGAAGAAGAAAGGGATGGGGATGGAAAAATATAAAAGTACTAGGGATTTGCACCCAGAACACACTGCCACCAATTTTTATGAATACATTTGCTACAGTACATGTATGTGTGTCTGAGCGCAGGGGGGTGAGTCTTTAAAGCAGGCACCATACAGTTACCATGGCAACGTGAGTCTTTGAAGTTTTTTGCCCCCCTTTTTTTTTTTTTTACAGCTGGATATAAGAACCAGATCTGCTCTGCTCTCCCCTCAGTTTTTTCTCCCCCCTCCTTCCTCACCCCTCTCTCTCACTCTTTCACTCCCTTTGCTAAATCAAAAATTTCTCTTTGAAGACTTAAGCCGATTCCAAGTCAAACCCAATGCTATTTCTGGCTCTATTCAAGACTGGGGCTGTGGCTTTGTGCAGTGCTGTGTTTGACATCTGTGTGCGTGTGTATGTGTGTGTGTGAGTGTGAGACAGAAAAAAATCTGACTCAGTGCGCTTGTGTATGAAATATGTGCGTGGAAAACCAGAAGAGATAGGTATACGTGTGTGTGTGTTTGCAGTACAACACACATAAACAAACAGTGTGATTACAAAGCCGCTTGCTGGTTGGGACCGATAATGAGAAATGTTTTTTCATGTGTTTGTGTGTTTGACTATGTGTGTATAAGTGTGTGTGTATATTGCAAGTACGGACACAGACTTAAAAAAAAAAAAGATATCAAAAGAAAAAGGAGGGGAGAGAGAGAGAGGATGAAAGGAGCATAGGCGGGAGGACTGGAAGAGGGAGATGGGAGGAGGTGAAGAATAAAGAGAGGAGCACTAAAACATCTCGTGTTGTGTCATCATGTTTTTCACACAGGTAAAGGTAAAATATTAATCACAACATTTACATAAATCTCACACACCAAACTTACACACACAGATGTGTGGTTTCAAAGCCTGGTGTCAGTCGTAGACATGCAGGTGATGCTCGATTTTAATTCTGAAAGCAGTTTGGTGTTCACAGTTAAACAGTACATATAGCTCAAACCTACAAAATGAGATAATAAAGGTTGAATTTGCTCAGTTAGCCTGCAAGACAAGCCCATATCATACATTTGATTATGTGGATGATTTGATGGTTTAAATGAATAGTTCAGCATGAAATATGATTAGCTGTCTCACTAAAAGGTAGTCAATATCACTCTCATGTCTGTACTGTAAATATGAGTAGCTATAGACAGCAGATACTAAGCTTAGCTTTGCAAAGACTGGAAGCAACATCTTACGTATTTCTGCCTACCACCTATAACAACCTTGACACACCAAGCCAGCGGGCGACCTTTTGGTCCTTTTGGTCACTGTTGGTGAACATCTGTCACCATAGTTTTGGTGGTGTGTCCCTCACTGTTGGCATTAGTCAGCCCTTCATTCATTCATTTTCCAAAACTGCTTAACCGCTTATCATTGGGTGAGAGGCAGGGTACACCATGGACAGGTCCCCAGACTATCACAGGGCTGACACATAGAGACAGACGACATTCACGCTCACATTCACACCTACGCTCAATTTAGAGTCACCAATTAACCTGCATGTCTTTGGATTGTGGGAGGAAGCCGGAGTACCTGGAGAAAACCCACACTTACAAGGGAAGAACATGCAGACTCCGCACAGAAGAGCTTCCACCCTGGGTTCAAACCAGGAACCCACTTGCTGTGAGGCCTCAATGCAAACCACTGCACCACCGTATCGCCTTTTTTTCTCTTTTTTTTTGCCAATTCAGCATGTTGAATGGGCGTCGGAGAGCTCTAGCCATTGAGCTCTTTGGCCGAGTATTGTCTTTTCTAACATCAGCTTGTGTTGTCAATGTGCTAACTGGCTAACTAGCATCTTGAATCCATCCTCTTGGTCTTCTGGTTTCCCCTTTTGAATGACAAATACAGACTAGCCGTGCCTGCTGATATGGAGAGTTGTTTTCTCTAATGCAGGCACAAAATTTACATGCTAGTTGCCCATTGGCCAACAGATTCTCACACGGACCTTGTTGCATATTGACGTTTGGTCATTGACCTTCCACGTTCAGATATGACATGGAAAGTACCTTGGGTATGTTGGTTGTTGACGTTCTGGGACGCCATGTCAAGTTCTGCCTTTTACATGCATTGTTTCCTTTCAAAATACACTTCCATTTTCACAGGTAATTTACGGTTTACATACAGTCTCTTTCAAAATAAAGGCACTATGTCAGTGCAACAACACAAACTGCTATTTATCCACCACCCCTCCCTACCCCTACCACACTAGGACTTTTGCCGCCTTAACTTTCGTTCTGGTCCCACTGCGTTTCCCCCTGACCCGCCGTGCACTGTTAAACTGTAACAGCGACTGGCCACGTATCATGCTGACGTTAAAGGACGCCTTTTTTTTCGTCAGCATCTGATGCTGCAAGTCACTACCCAAGCGTTGGATGTCGATAATGTTGGAGTGAGACCAAGTTGCGTTGGCTGTGGCCTCTGTGGCGTGTTGACGTGCAACTTCTTCTTGGCTGAGACGCAGGTGACGTGAGGCGATGCAACAGTCAGCCTTTGTCGCCACTAGTTCTTTGATGTCAGTTTAGTGTGTCTGGACCTTGAACCTCACTACTTAATACATCATATCTCATTTGTTTTATCTGTAAAAATACAAAGTGTAACAAGAGTCCGTCTTGTGATTGGAATCTACTACTCAATCAGTAGCGATACAACAGCCTTCATTTTGTTAAGTGTCATCTGTAAAGTGTTGTGACTGCATCTTGCATGGTTGCAGCGACAATATCTGTCAAACACCTGGCAAAGTACTCACAAGAAAGCGAATAATTGTATTTCCGACTATTCCTTTTAGAAAAGCACAGGACAGTACAGCTGCAGTCTCTTTGAATACTGCAAAGACATCCATTCACACCTTTATCACCAGGAAATGGGAGAGCGATCATAATCTCACATCTAATCTCAACAGTGATTCTGCACAGAGGAGTTGAAAGAGACCTTGAGCCTAATGTGCAAAACACACTCACCGCCTTTAATCCAAATCAGGACTTTTCCACAAAGGCAGTTTTGTTGAGACTGCAGTATTGCGTCGGTCACAGTGTAAGAGGGAAGATAAAAGGAGGAGCATTTCTCAGAGCAGCACTGTATGGATGTCTCACTGCCAGCTATACAAAGCAAAAACCTCCCTCAAACCATTTCTTCCATTAATTTGCTAAAATGGATGACTTCTGTTGCCACAGAATTACTGCAGAATTCCACCCTAAACAAAAATGCCCATGCAACATTTTTCTTTAAAAATTTAAACAAAGGCTGATTTTGGAGTCCAGCTGTAGTTTCATCAACATCACAGTCTCAGCTCTTGCCTCTTTGTCTCCAGGTCTCAGGTAAGTTTACTTCATGTTCACAAACTCTGATTAAAGTGTCCCGAGATCAGAGAAACAACATGAGGCGACATTCAGTTTTTGGGTGGATCTTGGCTTTGATGGCACTGGTGCATTCCTCCACCATGACAAGATGTATTATACTGTAAAATCTCCTGCAGAGTTTGGGCTGCCCACTATACAATTAGTCTGTCTTTCATCACTGTCATAGTCCATATGCCACGTGTAGTCTCACTGGGTGGTCTCATCAAACTCCAATTATTTATTGTACAAGGCAAGCAAATCCATGAAGCTTTTATTTAAACAAAAACTGAAAATTGATAAGAATTTGGTTTTCTGCATGCAGCTTTCCCAGTTTTGTTTTGTTTTCTCAGTTAAAACAGCATCTGCAGTGCATACTGTAAAATGCTCAGCGTCTAGAAAGTGTTTATAGGTTTTTATTGTTATCACAAATGCATTATGCAGATCAGGGCAGAAAACACGTACTAATGTCATTGTCTAGTACTTTGTTTTTTCCAACTTTAAAATGTTTATTTTTTATGATCAACTCTCAAAATCAGAAGACATTTTATTTAGTATGATATAAAACTGAGAATGAGAGAAAATCCTCACATTTGAGAAGCTGGAAACAGAGAATGTTTGACATTTTTATGTGATAAATGACAAATAAGTAATGAATAATTTATTTATAGACTAATTTTCAAGCAAAGAGGTACAAAGTGCCTTAATGAAGGGACATAGGCAGCATTTTGTCATCGCTGCATGTGATTAAAGCAACAACATAGTAAAGAAATCTTAAAAGAAATACAATTCACAATAAAAGATCCAAAACATATTAATACAAATAAGATATACAAATAAAATAAAAGATAAAAGATGAAAAAAGTTAAGAAAAGCCATAGAGTAAAAGTGTGTTTAAGATGAGATTCAAAAGATTTTTGTGGATTGACAAACAATTAATTGACTTATTGTTTCAACAGTAATGGACACAAGTCATATGTAGGCATTCATGCAGGGATACTTCTCAACCATCTGAGGCCATCATATGGTTTATAAGTTACTTATGATGTGTAAACACTGCTGTGTTTAAGTGGTCTACTCATTCAGCGTATCACTAGAAAGCTACGATCCTTGTGGTGCTATTGATGTGGACAATTTCAAGATACAACCAACACAAAAGGTATAATAAAAGCTTCTTTCAAACCACCAACAAACAAATAAACAATTATAACTCACCTATATGAAGCCTCACAGTAATCCACTGATGAATAGTATTCTAACAAAAATGGTCCAGGCACATTCACAAAGTCCAAACAAATGATTACATCCACAGACATCCACAGACTGCCACTGCATAATTTCAGATGTTCTATTTTCTCAATGTATTGTCCATAATATCTCCAGTTTGCATGTATATATTGCAGACAGCAAGATATCAAAATGGTGACTGAACTCTGACCTTTTGATTGACACCTCACTTGAGCCAATAGGAGCTTCCATCCTACAGAGTCTGTGTTGACAGAAGGGGCCTGCCTGGTCCATAGAGCCAGCTAATAACAAGCAGACACTTCTTATCACCGATGAAACTCCTGACAGGTAGGGGGCTTTTTGTGCCATCATTATGAACATAGACCGTCATAATGTAAGGTAAGGTATGGTAAGGTAAGGTAAGGTAAAACTTTAATGTCCTCTGGGGGCAATTTGTACATGAATAATAAACGTGGTTTTTCTATTGTCTTAAGGGCATAACTCAGTCCGTCTTGTTAATTTAGATTTCTAGAAGTGTTTTTATAAACAGTAAAGTCCTAAATACAGACTTCTGGCTTGACTGATGTGTTTTTCACTCTTACTTACACATCCAGTGAATTGGCTCTTTTTTGGAAAAGCGCCTGGACAAAACCTACTCTCTGCGATATTGTTATCTACTCTTTAGACTAAGGTTTTATGCCACAGTCCCCTTATGTTTTCAAGTTAACAAGTCCTAGTTATAGTCATCTGCAGCATCTTTTTTTCAAGAAAAAAAAAAAATATATATATTTATATTTATATTAAAAAAGTCTTCTGTTTCAGCGTGTTCAAACTTTTGTCAACAGTACCTACAGTGATTTTGACAGTTGGGGAAAACGACAGTGTTACCTTTAAAAAATAGACCGTGCATGTACATGTACAAAAAATGGAACAACAAAAGCTTTCAATTTATATTGGATATGCCTTGGATAGGTGTTTTAGGTACATGTTCTAGGAATCGTACAGGTGTCTCTCCTCTAAGCTTTCTGATTAATTTAATTATTCATTCAAGTTAATGAAAACACCAGCTAAAAAAAACCCATACAATGTCATTAAACACATGCAAAACACGATGTAACCTTAAATATAACCAGAGAACAACTTGTGACATGAAAGTGTCATATGTTGTTTTTGGATTGTATGTAATAATATTTTTGATATTCCATTCTTTCTTTTTGTCTTTGCTGTTTTTACTTTATTCAATACAAAATATGAAAAATGGAGAGGCAGTTGGGTAGTGGGTAGTTTGACAATGAAATAAGGTGCCCCTCTCTTTACCACATTTAACACGAATGTATACTAGTACCCAATGGATTTAAAGTGATTTTAAATGTTTACGTTGCGTGTTCGAGCAATCAGACAGCTTTCTTGCTAATCCTCTGCAGTGATCCTCTCATTCTTACACCATGCAAACCTCGTACTTTTTGAAGAAACCTGAGAACTGTCCACATGCTATAAAGCTGGTAGACTTCTCCACATATGGACTGATGTGAGGTCAGAGTAGAAAGTTATGCATCTTAAATATCTAGCTTCTACACTGCAGATAATTAAAAAAATATTTAACTTTGCTTTGCTTCTATGTTTCGTAAGTGATGTGGGTGGAGAAACTTTACGTATGTGATTAACTGACTCGTTCAGTCATTTCATAGTGACCCAGAATCTCCAGGATCCAGGGGCCTGGCCGACCTCCCCCTGCTGCCTCAGGCCAGGAGGGGCCCCAGTGTGGAGAGAGATCTTAGACTTTAAGGCTGAGTGGAACCAGACTCGGGGGTTTTGTTGGAAAGGAGCTGAAGTGGATGAGGAGGGGGGGGGGGGGTGTATAAAGAGTGGCAGGCCTTGCCCTTGGAGCCCCACCACTGACGCACACAGATGGAAAGCATTAGACCTCCATTCCAGCACAGAGATGGATGGATTATTAGATAGAGAGTCTGTGTGGAGTGGGAAGAGGAAGGAGTGCAGGGTAAGAGGCTGAAAGAAGAGGGCGAGTGAGGGGAGAGTGAAGAGGAGGAGGAAGAAAAAGAAAAGGGGAAAGGGGCGTTTTCACAAATTTTGTCATGCAGATGTAAGTGGTTTAAAGTGCATGCAATAAACACAATGCAGACTGTATCAGTGATATGGAGAAACTGACTTTCTTGATACTTAATACTGCATGATTTAGTGGATACAAGTTCAGCAAATAGCAAAGACTTTTGCTCCAGTTCCTTTGTTAGATTAGCTTTTCGCCCCGTGTTCAGCTTTGTTCTTGAATCTTTACCAGCGTAAAGCGTTACCATTCCTCCATGGTGCTTCTTACCAGAGACTTCCTTTCATTTAGTGTGGGGAAATGGCATTTGTAATGTGAGAACTGAAATCATCCACAAGATCACTGAGACCTAAGGGAGGCCAGGTGTCAGAGAAAGCCTGGCTGATGCACAAGGTGGCCTGTAGATGTTTAAGGATAAAGCCCAACATGAGGAATTAAAGTGACAAAGCAAATTTTCTGTTAGACATCTGCTTGAACTGGAAAGCATTATTAAATATAGTGGCAACTCCATGTCCCTTTTGTGCACTCTATCCTTGCGCATAAAAGTTGACTCAATAAGAACTGCTCCACTTTAAACAGCAAGATTGTGCTTAATAAAGAAAACACTGATTAAAAATCATTTTCATGCCAACTTGATGTTTAACAAAGCTTAATTGAGTGTGTTAAAAGCATTCTTTGCAAATTTAAAGTTGTTTTGTGACTGTGGCTGATTACTGACTGACATCATTTTTGATATATCTGCAGATTTCGTTGATTACATCTTGTTCACTCTAGAATTTATCAAAACAGAAAAAGGGACAGGAAGTCCAAAAAAACAGCCTGTTTGTAGGCGTTAGTTGGGGCGACAGTGCAAGGCAGTGCATGCCTGAAAGGAAAAAGAGGAGGCCTATTGGGGGCGGTAAAATTGGGGCAAGGATCCTGACTGTCCAGAGCATTTCTCTGCTGTCTGCGTTAATATCACACAGACTTGCTTTGAGTTGATTTGAAAAGGCAATGATATGAAATGTGGCAGGCAGTGCAACTTAGTGGCATCCATTAAAGGCACACTTAAGATTTTCTGAAGTGAAGCAGTATGGAGTACTTATCTGTAGTTAGCACATTAGATTGTGGTCAGCATGCTCTCTGTTTGGAGAAGCAGACAGGACTAGGACCAGAAATGCTGAGCAATGCATTGCTGTGATGGGGGTTTGCAACATATGTATTTTACCCACTTAAAATAAGATCACATTACCTTGCTGACAAACAGCCCTGTCCTTTGGCACTACATTTTCTCAACCATGTAACGTGCCATGTACTAAATTACGCTGAAGGGTCAGAAAGTGCTGTTGTGTGATCCGGCTGATACGAGTTTTCGAAGTTGGTGTGTGCTTGTGTTTTTCAAGGCTGTTCAAAGAAGGGATAAACAGCTGTGGCTAGTTACACTGAATATAGACATCAACACTCCAAAATTATGCTTAATACCTGCAACTAAATGAAACAACTCACGAAACAACCAGGAAAGTGTGAAGTGCTGGCATCTTTTGACACAGAAAGATCCAGTGGTTATGTTGTAAACAAGTCCCACTACTGGCAGCATAGCTCTCTGGGTCCATGAGCATGCATTTACAGTTTCCGCAGTTAGCGTGTGTTCTTTCTTGGCCTCCAGTTTCCTGAGAATTTTCCCCTCTTCCTTTTCAGCTCATTCAGTCTCTCTCCGCTAAAGTTCCTCTGTGTACTCTGGTTCATTAAGGTGTGAACAGCACTGTGTTGTCGCTTATTATCACTCTTTTTTTCTTGTATTCTTTGTTTCTTCCATAAATCGGTGAAAGTGTGACCCAAACAGCTGACCTGCAACGTAATATAGTATGCACTTTTGCATAGGAACAGACATTGTATGGTTGAGAAAATGTAGTGCCAAAGGGCAGGGCTATCTGACAGCAAAGTAAAGCAGTGAAAATATTTTAAATATAGCATCCACATAGACTGATAGTGATTTTTTAGGTAGGCCTTTTTTAAGTGGCTGAAATATGCTTTGCTGTTAACCCTAATCCACAGCAGTTGCTGAACTTCTGGGGTGCTAGCCCCGTCTGCTTCTCCAAACAGGGAGTGTGTCGACTGTGTGCAACACGCTGACAATAGATAAGTACCTCACCATCCATCCATCCATTTTCTAGCCGCTTATCCTCTTGAGGGTCGCGGGGGTGCTGGAGCCTATCCCAGCTGACATTGGACAAGAGGCGGGTGTACATCCTAGACAGGTCGCCAGACTATCGCAGGGCTGACACATAGAGACAGACAACCATTCACACTCACCTTCACACCTATGGACAATTTAGAGTCACCAATTAACCTGCATGTCTTTGGACTGTGGGAGGAAGCTGGAGTACCCAGAGAAAACCCATGCTGACACCGGAGAGCATGCAAACTCTGCACAGAAGGGGATCGAACCGGGAACCAGCTTGCTGTGAGGCGACAGTGCTAACCACCACACCATCGTGCCGCCCAGTATCTCACCAGCCACTTAAAAAAATCCAGACAATCACTTAAACATCACATCCAGTTCCTTAATCCCTGATCTTAGTTTGTTAAACTGGTGGGGAGACTCATAAGGCAATTTTTTGTTTACATATGTGCATCTCGCTTTCGACCGGCTCCTCTGCTCCACATGAGACCTTTTTGTCTTCTTCTGTCCGGTGACTCTTCATCATACTCCCATGTCCAAATTTACCAGCAGCCATCTCCACTTCTGTCTCACTGAGATTAATCAATGTTTCCAACCTGTTTTCCAGTTGTAATGTCGGAGTGACTGTGGTCTGTGTTCATGTCACCCTTTGACTGTGTGCCAAATGTCTGGGGGTCGCAGCTGGCTGAGATGAATTCATTAAATTTGCCAATGAGAGTATAGTCTTGCACTTATCTTGTGTAGCCCAGCAGGTAAAAAGTCCATTCACAGCATAAGAATTTGCTGTTTTAGTTTAAGTGAGTCTTGGGAAAGTTATGTCATTTACAGATAGCTGTTTATTTAAATCTTGTCAAGTTAAATTCTGATGATTTCAACTCTTTAATACAGGAACAGTATAAACATATCTTTTTAAAAAAATGTAGTGATGTTTATTTTGTTAGAATCTTGTGGAGAAATACATGTACACATCACTCTTTGAGCACCATTTATAGGTATGCTACTGGCTGTGGGCTATTTAGGTCCTTAATCCCAGAGCTATTTATACACTACCTCTCTGTATATAAATACACACTCACGCACTCGCACACATTACCACCAAATGCACCTTGTCTCAAGATATCTATCTCTTTAACTTCTAACAGAAGTTTGTTCTCTTAATCTGGAGTGCAACATTTAACACACACCCAGTCTAACAGTCCCCGAGGTCCCGCAAGTCATTTAAATCTCGTTAAGTTTTACTACAGATTTTAAGTGGAAACTGATCTGTATTTAGACGCCACTAGATAAATTGTGCTTACTCAAAACGTTAACGTCAAGTTGCTACAATTGAAGTAAATGGTCAAGTATATCAAAAAAGTGCAGTTCTTTAGTAAATGTATTTAATTACTTTCCACTACTGCTCATATATGGTGATGTAAGAGCCAGTAGGCAGTTTGCTTGGTGGGAAACTGGCTCTGTCCAAAGTAAAAAAACAACAACTACAAAGTGCCTTCTGGTTTGATTCATCTGTAAAAGAAACTAAATTGTAAAAATGACAAAATAATTGACACAACCAGGCAAGGAATTTTCCCGTTTCCTGTCTTTATATAGGCTAAGTTAACAACCAGCTGGCTCTATATATAGCAAACAGAGTGATAACGATCCCCTTATGTAATTCAAAAATATCTCAAAAGGTCAAAGTATTTTTTAAGTTTCATTCAGTAGGAAATCTGATTGCTGAGTTTTTTCCCACTGAACTGAAATGGTCTCTATTCACCAACATTTTATTGGTATGAAATTACAGTAATAATCTCATCATTTGCTTCTGGCCCTTCTGACAAGGTTAATTTTAATGTTAAGCTGATGTGACAAATGTTATCACAGTACATTGACCATTTTTCTGGGAGTGGGTCATGTGATCTCAGACCAGTGAGGCATGAATAGAGAGAAGGAATGTGGATCCATCTTTCACTCCATTGTTCTCCTCCAGTCTTTCCGACTCTGCGGCCTTTCGAGTATCTGTCTGACGATAAAGAGGCCTGTTAATGTTTAAAACAGCTGAATGCTTTCCACCTGAACAGAGAGATTTAGCTGTCAAAGACACAGCGAGCACAAGGTCGTGCTTCAGCGCTTCAGCAGATGATGTTACTGACAGGAAGTCGGGGATTGAATATTATGTATGCCGCCTTGTGTGATTGGTTTTAAGACACGGCAACAGCTCTGTGGATGCCAGTGTCGGTCTCACAGTCCAACACTTTGGTTCAGACTGAAATATCTCAACCACTGTTTAATGGATTGCCTTGAAACTTCGTACAGACATTCATGATCCCCAGAGGATGAATCCTACTGACTTTGGTGATCTCCTGACTTTTCTTCTTGTACCATCAACAGCTAAAATTTCTCCAAAACTTTGGTTGAGCAAACCTGCAAAACTTTCCATCTCTATACTTTGTGTTTGTTTAGAAAATGTTAGCATGCTAACACGCTAAGCTAAGATGCTAAACAGAATGTTAGCATTGTCATTTGAGCATTAAGCTCAAAGCACCACTGTGCCTGAGTGCAGCTTCAGAGAGCAGCTAGTGTGGCTGTTAGACTTGTTAAAAAAACTGACATGAAAATTAATAAACATAGAATGAAAACAGATCCAAATTTGCTAGCTGTTCCTGGGTGACAGTCACCGAGTATCTGTATCATGGTTTCTATCATATAAAGCATGGGTCTAGTGAAAAAAAAAGAAAAAAAAAGAAGTTTTCAGTTTAATTCTACAATCAATTAAAATAAAAAACATCTGAAAATTCACAAACCTATACATTTAAACATTAAATGCTAAAGGCCAAATAAGTTGCTAATATACTTTAAAAAAAACCCCAATAATCTACAGTCACAAGGAAAACAAACTTTTAATAGATTTACTTTATTGTCCACGTGACCTGTCTTAGCTGTGTCAAGGCCCTTGGGGGAAATTAAACAAGGCAGTGATAGTTCAATTGTCGGCATTCAAAGGCTTCCCTTCACTTCCTCTCTTCAAGGTCAGTATGTTGCAGCACGGACAGCAGAGGTCAAGCGCCTGTCAGCCCCTCAACAAAAACAGCTCATGTTCCCAAACAATCAGGGGCTTGTTGGAGGTTCCCAGCGCCGCCGCCATGGAAGAGCGAGAGGACGGTGAAACTGTATCCTTCTCTCTGCCTCTCCCCTCCCTCAACATACATCTGTATCCCTTCCTCTCAGTCATCATATTGTCAGAGTGGAAGCCTTCAGTTGTCACAACCAGGAGGGCTCCATCATCCGGTTTTCTGCACGAGTACTGTGCTTCAGCTCAGTTTTGGGATTCTTTTTTGTTATTAAGAGTTTTACTTCACCACAATAATAAGACAGCTGCAGTTAAGCTACTAGTTTATTTTCCAATTTAAAGGTTTACATAAAAAACACATGATGAAAATACAAAAGATTCAACTACCCAAAAGTATATAAAGTAATTAAAAATAGTTCTATGGGAAAGACACTGCTCAAACATATTAAGGGAACACTTAATTGTCACAGTATAACTCCAAGTCAGTTGAACTTCAGGGATATCAATCTGTCCATTTAGGAAGCACAAATGATTGTGAATCAGAATCAGCTGCTTTGGTGCAAATGAAAGTGCCAACAGGTGCAATGGAGAGGCAAAAGCAAGACAACCCCCCAAAAAGGGAATGGTTTTACATGTGGTGGTCACAGACAGTTGCTCTTTCCTTATCCTTCCTGACTGATTCTTCTCTAGTTTTGTGTTCTGCTAGTGTCCCTGTCACTGCTGGTAACATGAGGCAGTACCTGCAGCCCAATCAGGTTGCACAGGTATTCCAGCTCCTCCAGGATGGCACACCCATATGTGTGGTCACTAGAAGGTGCCAGAGCCCTACAAAATGACCTCCAGCTACTGGTGTGCATGTTTCTGACAAAACTGTCAGAAACAGACTCCATGAGGGCGGCATGAAGGCCTGACTTCCTGTAGTGGGACCTGTGCTCACAGCCCAGCACTTTGCAGCTCAATTGGCATTCACTAGAGAACACTAGAATTGGCAGGTCCGCCATTGGCACTCTGTTCTCTTCATAGATGACAGCAGGTTCCCACTGAGTACATGTGACAGGCGTGAAAGAGTCTGGAGAGGCTGTGGTGAACATTATGCGGCCTGTAACATCATCCAGGGTGACCTGTTTGGCAGTGGGTCAGTGATGGTCTGGGGAGGCATATCCTTGGAGGGTTGCACAGACCTCCATGTCATAGCCAACAGTACCCTGACTGCTTTTAGGTACCAGGTTAAAATCCTCAGAGCGACTGGTTCCTCCTGGTGCAGGAGAATGCCCGGCCTCATGTTGCCAGAGTGTGTAGGCAGCTCCTGGATGATGAAGACATTAATGCCTTTGACTGGCTCTCTCGTTCCCCTGACCTAAATCCAATTGAGCACCTATGGGACGTTATGTATCAGTGCATCTGACGCCACCAAGTACGGCCACAGACTGTCCAGGAGTTCACTGATGCCCTGATCCAGGTTTGGGAGGAGATCCCCCAGGACACCATCTGCTGAGTCATCAGGAGCATGCCCAGACATTGTCAGGGGTGCATACAGGCATTTCAATTTTTCACTTGATTTTCGGTGTGATTTTGAATCCAGCCCTCAGTAGGTTGATAATTTTCTACAAGAATAAATTTTGCAGATAACGGATCTGTACTTTACTTTAAGGGTTTTAAATTTTTCAAAACTGTTGAATGACTATGTGGTTTCCTACATTTAATCTCATATATTACTCTTCAAATAGTTTCATGAAACCTGGGGTTTTTCTCTCAGTTATATCATCACTATCTGTATTGCATGACTTATATGAATACCCATGCCAGAGCTCACACACACGATTATATGTTGTCTAATATTTGGATCTCAAGCCTCTGAACATTTCACTTCCATCCTTAAACTGCTCTCCTGATCCTCCCACTGAGCCCAGATGAAGCCAGATCCCACTCCTCCCTCAATTTTTACAAGTCGTGTCCATAAGGACCTCATAGTAAAGCCGATACATTTCACCCTGATGATCCCTCTGCTTTATGCTGTACTTCTAAGTCACGCACAATCTCTCTCGGCCATTCAATGCACTTTACCTGTATCCCTCTCCTTCCACCTTTTATTCATCCATCTCTCTCTCAAAGCCAGAAGCATGCTCATTCTCTTCTTTGGCCTCTCCATTACTTTCAAAGCCCATTACAGCCCATTACACCCTGAACTCAAGAGGCTTAATTAGGCTCCTTTAGCAAAGAGCACCCTCGGGGCTCTACTGTCATGGGAGTGGTCGTCCTCTGTTACACCGTCTGATCGCAGGAAGTAACCCCGCCATTTTAGTATTGAGACAGGACACACCCGTCCCCACTACACCTATCATTCAAAGGGTGAGACAGGTCTGCTTATGTCCATTTAGCATTGGTAGAAAATAACTGTGTAATTTCCCCAATTTGGACTCAGTACAGTTTTGAGGTACTGAGTATTTCCATTTTGCTACTTAAAACTTGTACTTTCTACGTTTCTTATTGTACTTTTTACTGCTCTACATTTTTCAGACAGTTTCAACTGTTACTGTACAGAAAATATGAGGTTCTAAAATGCAATGCATCATTAAAGATTATACCAGTGGTTCCCAATTACACTGAACAAAAACATAAACGCAACACTTTTGTTTTTGCTCCCATTTTTCGTGAGCTGAACTCAAAGATCTAAAACATTTTCTATACACACAAAAGACCATTTCCCCTCAAATATTGTTCACAAATCTGTCTAAATCTGTGTTAGTGAGCACTTCTCCTTTGCCGAG
>NC_065515.1:25540808-25575995 GCF_006386435.1 Epinephelus moara
CTTGATATGCCACACCTGTGAGGTGGGATGGATTATCTCGGCAAAGGAGAAGTGCTCACTAACACAGATTTAGACAGATTTGTGAACAATATTTGAGGGGAAATGGTCTTTTGTGTGTATAGAAAATGTTTTAGATCTTTGAGTTCAGCTCATGAAAAATGGGAGCAAAAACAAAAGTGTTGAGTTTGTATTTTTGTTCAGTGTATATTGGCTTGTGACCCTCGTAAAAATCATTGTCTATTAGTTCTTAGCAGCTCCAGCTGTGATTTCCACTCTACACTACTCATGTGGTTTAATCTAAATAACAGTTTGAGGCAAAAATCTCAAATAGTTCACAAAACAGCACAGCTTGAAGAAAACTAAATTATGTAGGCTAAAAATTATATACAAGAACGCAACATTTAGATGTGACTGAAGTGTGTTCGTCCTGTGGTAAAGTGGGCATGTCGTGTGGAGAAGTGGGTGTGTATGTTGTGGCGTCTTCCTCGTGGTGTGCCCCGTCCAGGTCAAAGGCCTCCAAAGTTTTCTCACAGGTGCCATTGATAGTCAGCGGCACCAACCCCACATGTCATGTCAGTGCTGAACCTGCCTCCTACCATCTGCCTAAACCACAGCCACCTCAAATAGACACCTGCTGTGCGTTCCAATATTTATACTACCATACTATATAGTATGCCAGAAAAAGATTTAGTATGTGTGAATACATAGTATGTCAAATGCAGTATGTCAAAAATACCAGGATGCTCTACTACATCTGGTCTGATTCTGCAGTATGCAAGCCAGCATGCTTTTCTGGTTGTTCTGACCCACAATCCTCTGCACAGCGGACAATACGTCACATCGACTGAGCCACAAACAGATGACAGCTTGACAGCTTTCAATGAGCTGTCAAGCTGTCAAGCTTTCCGTCTCTGGCAAGCTCGGTGAACCGCATTTTGTTTTATCTCCATGGTAATGGATATACAAGTAAAAAGATCAAAGTTCGGGGCGTAATGGTTTGAGGAAGTAGTACGTCCTGATTGTGTGCATACTGGATGCAACAGTGCATACTTTTTAAGGGCAACAGCAGTACCTACTAGTAGTTCAAAGTGTGCAATTCGGAACACACCCCTGCTAAACCAGTGAAGCTATCGAAAAATACACTGAAATACAGGGACTGATATGATTGGCCAATAAATGATTAGTCAGTCCACAGGAAATAAATTAACAAGAATTATGATGACTTATTTATTATTTGGTTAATTTATCAAGGTAAAAAAAAAGCCAAATATTTTTTGGTTTTATGTGAGATATTTAAGAAAAAAATGCTTTCATCTGTTTTATGTTATTGGAATGTTAATATTTTGGAATTTGGACTGTTGGCAATATAAAAAGTCATGTTGTAACTTGATGGGGATTTTTATTACTGACATTTTACAGACTGAAAAAATTAAAAACTGACAAATTAATCAATAATGAAAATAGAAATTACTTGCAACCCAAATATAGTCATTCACAAGTTCTCTATAAACTAAATTGACATCAGTTTGAACCCAGGAGTCTTCTGACCTGTTCATTTCCAAAACTATGCACAGGGGGGTGAGTTTCGTATCTTTAAAAGTTTGGAATTCTGTCTGACAAAATCGGCTCAGAGTTTCAATCCTGGATGTGAATGTCTTCCAGGATGTGAGTGACTCTGAGTCTCTGACACTGACATGATGCTGACAGCTCAGATCAGAACAGATGTGTGTCTCTCTTGCACCACAGCAGTCTATCAACTACAGATGTCTCCCTTTTTCTCATCCTCCTCCTCTTTCTCACTCTTTGTGGCTGCACTTACAAAGCACAGCAAATGATTTTTGTTCTTGCCTTGGGAGAAATCATATCCAATAGTTTCAGAGCTATCTGTGCCTCTAATGAAGAAGTCATGGGAGTTTACTAGTTTGCTGCTGCTGCTGCTCGCAGAACATTTTCATAATACAAACTGTTCCAGAAAGGCAAATTCTGTTTCAACACTAATAGCTTCTTCTTCTTCTTTTTCTTCTTCTCTAGACTACAGTTTTGCTTTTATGTGCACACACACAACTTAATTACCAGAGGGCCCTGTGCACAAATAATCATCCCCGTACAGCAATTACATCTTTTTTGGCATACTATACATACGTACAGCCTCTCTGCTTCACTTTAAGCTGTTTTGGCTCATTCAGTGTGCAAAATGAGAGTTTGGGCAGTAAACATACACACACACACACACACACACACACACACACACACACACACACACACACACACACACTACACAAGTAAGACTACACTGGAGTCATTTTTCCATTTTCGCCCAATTCTAGCTAGGCTAATATTATTTCCAGCTGTTATGATGCTCATACCGACACTGATCACATAGCTAAAGGGCGCCACCACCTGGTCAACTGTGGCCACTACAACATTGAGGCACACAAGTTTCATTAAATCCACAGAAATGGTAATTTGGTGACACCCAGTGGATTAAAACTGCCATTACAATTCTGATCACCAAGCCAAAATCAAATAAAACCCCACAAATTAGCTTTAAATGCCCATGAATATACATCATTTTGACTCCAACTTTAACCAAACAACATCATTTAATAAATGATTTTGCAATACAAAACATCTGTGCAAAAATGTTCAGACAAAATACAAAAGACAAGGCCTCTTGGTCAAAAGGATAAGCATGTAAACCTGCAACGGGTACACTGTTATTAAGATATAATGTACTTGTATTTTTTTGTTTTTAAGAATGGATCTAGAATTCAAAAAACTTTTTTTTTTTCTGCCAAATACAAAAATATCTAGACTTGATTAAGATTCACAGTCTTGTGTACAAGTGGTTTTTGCACTGCTATATTAGTACACATAAATCCTTTAATGCTGGATGGAACATGTACGAACTCAGACGCAAAGGTAGCTCACTCTGCTTCAGAGGAACAAAAATACAAAGAGACGAAAGACAGCGATGAAATAAAACCTCAATGGGAAAATTAACTTAAAACCGTTCAAATAATCTTGGACTCGGTTTGACATGAGGAACAAAAACAATCTTCTCCCTTCATTTTGCTAACGGCAGACTATCGGCTTCTGTCGACCAAAACTGGTTTGAATAAATTATCTCAGGTTAAACAAAGGCTAGGGTCTAATGTCTAAAATCTAATGCTAAAAATCTAAATCTAATAAAATCTGATTTATTTTGATTTTAGTCTGCAGTTGTAGTGATATCAGAAAGTAGCCATGGTTTGAAATGTTTAAGGGTACATGAACTAAATACTGAACACAGACTTGTCTATCTACATTTCACAAATGTCAACTCAAAAGCCCTATTATTAAAAAAGAAGGCACTGTAGAGAACGAGCCATTTTCACTGCACTTGATGCTTTACACATCCACAGTAAAAAGTTATCAGAGTACCCTTGTGTCATTCTAGATTAGCAAATACCACTGAGTGATAGACTTAAAGTCTGTTAAAGGAACAGTGTGTAAGATTTAGAGGGATTTAGTGCCATCTAGTGGTGAGGATTGCGGATTGCAACCAGCTGAAGCTTCTCCTGGGTAGAAGTCTTTATTTGTACTCACTTTTTTCTGTTAAAACAAACTTTTAAAATGGTAAAAACACTGAATAAAGCAGTCTGACTCCAATGGTCTCATCACGGAGGGAATGCAAACTACAGTGGCCAATGTGAAACCATGAATGATCCTATACAGAGCCGGTGTTTGGTTTGTCTGTTCTGGGCTACTGTAGAAACATGGTGGCGCAATATGGCCATCCCTGTAGGCAAGGACTTTTTCCCTATGTAGATGTAACGGCTAATTCTAAGGTAATAAAAACACAACAATTCTTACTTGCATGTGATTATACACTGAAGAAAACTAACTTTTAAAATTATATTCCATTTTTGCCAATATATCCCGCTAAATCTTACACAGTGGACCTTTAAAACCAGCAGAGTGCAACATGTCTGGGACACTTTTATGACCATTCAAACCCAATGATTGTCTACTACACAGAAGGTACAGGAGAAGGGAACTAAAATCACAAACCGTTCTTTCACTGCAGCTGTTTCTATGCCTTTTTTCTTCACAACAAAAGCTTCATATTTAACCGTGCTTCTGTTCAACTATCATAATAACAGCTGAGGCATAATTTGTGTGATTACAGGACTGAGAATTATCAATCATTTACCTAATTCTTCATATCAAAAGAATATTCTTGTAAATATATGATTACCTGCTGCTGGACGTGTTGAAATATAAAAACAGCTGTGATTTTAGAGACTCACAAGAAACTATATGGGCAAATTCATCGTGTTCGTTTGCTTTTAAAAGCTGCAATTGATCATTTACTGATATAGAACCAAAAATCTCTGCACACATTGTGATACAGTCTGTACCCAGCTCATGAAATTGATCCTCGATTAGGTCAAACATTCTTCGGTTCAGGCACAGAGTGGCCATACATGTAAGCACCTCAAATATAATATTTATAGGTGGTTCGGTTCATGTTCATGAGGCTGATTTTTGTAGTGGTAACATTATCTACCATCAGCCTCCACACTTTGAGTACTTTCTCTCCTCCCTGTCCTGAAAGGTGTTTTATGCACAACACAGATGCTGGAAAACAGGAAAGTGAAGGGACACAGACATGAAGACGAGTCCTTTAAATAAAATCTTCCTCAAAGGTTCCTTCAAAATTCAAATACTACAAAAACTCTCCCATAAAAAATTTAGAGTCCATATCCAATTTACAATAAAATTGTTCTTTCATGAGGGTGAAATTTTAACTTTACATCACTGACAGTAAATTTACCCCAGCTCTCGCGTGGTGAAATGTTTGTGCCCTGAGACCGGTCCAGTCAAACTGTGGAGGATATGAGCGCTGTGCTGTCCAGCTTTTGAAGTTAGATGCCATGTCCGCTGGGAGGGTTGGAAGACGGTACGAGAGGAGAGAAGGGGGTGGGGGGAAATAGGTGAGGGTGATAGAGAGTGGATTGGGGGGAGAAAGAAGGCGGATGAAGAGTTTATTGTCCAATAAGAAGTATGTCCGTGTTCCTCCGCCTGAGAAGTCGTGTACTGACATTTTAAAAAAGGCAAAGAGGCTTGTGACCATGTTGCAAAAGTGTCAAATAATCATGTTGAGGTTTCGCAAAAAACATTCAGGTGTCATTTCTGAAGGGATTTTGTGTGAAAACGCCGAATCTCAGTGCCTGGATGAGCATTTGTAACAGACTTATCACCTGTATCTGTCTTAATTCAAGCTGCTTCAGTGGGGAGCTGTCACATAGCTGTAGCTGTCTGCCTGCTCTACAAGAAACCCAAAAGGCAGGCCACCTGTACCCTTCGTATACTGGTGTGTTTAAGCAGGTCCGCGCTGGTTTTCTCAGAAAAAGCTGCTTAGCTTCTCAGTTATTCAGTCTGCTGTTCCCATTTTTGTTCGCTCGGTTATTGCTCGCTAAATGTTGTTTCTTTTACTGTACAAACAAATGTACACACACATTTTTTGTGTTTTTACACGTCAAGAAACAAGCAAGTCACATCGCTGCTTAAAGGCACCTTAAAGTCATGGTATGAGTGTCAGTGTTTCCTTCACATCATGCATGAAACAGTCCATTGACACAGGAACTTCTTGTCCGACTGTGACACAAACGCAGGATGGACTTGCTACCTTTTCACCTTTAAAGTTTTTCCTTAATAAAAAGTTCTTTTGAATATATATCTTTGTATTTCACTCATTCATTCAGGACTTATGTACCGTATTTACAAAGAGGTTAAAATAATAACACAACATTTTCACACCATGGTGGTAAGTACACATGCTTTAAACAATAAGGCATTAGAGAGTCAGCTGTGTATATACTTGTGTAGCTGCGGCAGTGTTTCTCGCACACTCAAATGTGCGTACAGGGCAGTTTCTGTTGAGGGTCCATGTGACCAGAGTTGTTAGACTGGGTCCCTGGGTGAGAGGCTAAACCTCAGATGTGGGTCCCGAGCAGAAAGAGTGTGAATATCTTCTAATCTATCTACAGGTCTGCGGTGATGACCGAGTCGTTGTACATCAGTACATCAGAATCAGCAGCGAGCAGCGCTGTTTGTGATGCGTGGTCCAGTTGTCCCACTCCCTTCTGGGAAACTTGTCCGTACACCTGAACCTGCCCTCCGCCGCTCCCTGGCATGATGCAGTGGGAGAGCAGCGGCGTGTTGGCGTCATGGTTGGAGCCCGTGGTGGAGGGCACTCCGCTGACGTGACCCGTGCTGGTGGAGCCGCTGGCGCTGCTGGGTGAGCGGCTTTTGGGAGGGGGCAGGTGGTGCTGGATGACCCTGGTTGGTGGAGCCGGGGGAGGGAAGTGGGCTGGGAAAGCTGCGTATCCTGGTGGGATGGGGTATCCATTGACGGGGATAAAGCGCTGGTGGGTTTGCGTAACAGCCATGGGCGTCCAGGCTTGAATCGGGGCCATCTGGCCCGGTGTGGGGATAGCCTGTGCTGGGTAGAGGTACCCTGCAGCGGCGGCAGCAGCGGCGTAGCGGGGGTTGCTGAGGTTGCTGATGGGGCTGGCGCTTAGCGAGGTGGTTTGGGTGGTGGCGTTGCCTCCACCACCAGAGGGTGTGCTGGAGCTGGCATGGGATGAAAGCCCTTCCCAGGATCGCAGGCGGGCGTGGATGTCCTTGAAGCGCGTTCGACGTGATGGTCCCTCCTGCCAGCATTCAGTCATCAAACCATAAAACCTGAGAGACAACAGAGTTTGTTAGTTATCAGGAAACTGTAAGAATTTATTTAAAAGTTACGGAGCAGTACAACCAGAAATCATAGGAGGAGTATAGCGACAAAGACATTTTAAAAAAAAGGCGAATGAATGAATCAGAAATTTATACAGATGGGTCAAAAGACCATCAGGGATCTCGAGTGGGATTCTTATGGGTGCCAGCCCATGAAAGGAATAGTGGGAAATGAGACTGCACTAAGGCGAGAAAGTACAGATACCAGGGTTTCTACTGGTAGGAGTGAGGGTGGTAATTAAATTAGAGAAGGAATCATTACGCAGTGGCAGAGAGAGTGGGAGGAGCAGCAAAAGGGCAGGCTTCTTTTCATTCAGCCAAGGGTTAATGGACACAGTACTGCCAAGCTAAATAGAGAAGATGAAATCAAGCTGACTAGATTAAGTCAGGGGCACTGTGGGCTGTGGAGTGGACTACACTTGGTAGGGAAACACCAGGATGGGAAATGTATGGAGTGTGAAGTGATGGAAACCGTGCAGCATGTGATGCTTCGGTGCTGGCTGTATACAGAAGAAAGGAATATCTTGTTTGATGAAGTGGCCAAACTGGGCATGGAGGTGTACTCCTTAAGAGGGCTGTTAGGGGAGAGCTTTAACAAAAGCCAAATTGCCAGGAAAAGTATTGACTTTCTTCACACAACAGGTCTGTATCAAAGGATTAAGTCCAGCAGGCGCCGACGAAAATGACCAGCGTAAACAGAGTGAGGCAGCAATCCACCACAAGCGCCTAGTCTGCCATTTAAAGCCAGCTGAAGACGTAGAAGTAATTTAGTGAGAAGAATTCTCCCCAACCACATGTTGAAATGTATTTAATGGCCTCATAGACGACCTTCTCCACTGTGCTGGCGGAGCTGCTGGCACTGCTGGGTTAATGGCTCTTGGGAGGGGCAGGTGGTGCTGGATGACTCTGATTAAAGGGGCCATGTTTCTTGCTGTCAGAAACTTCTGATTCTGCCCTGTAGTGCCATCTAGTGGATGAGTTTATTTCAACATAAAGGGTGCATGGAAGTATGCAGGTAGTTACAAGGTTTGAAATGAACTGGTTTTGCTCATGATAAAAAGAGAGATGTGAAATCACAAATATTGAAGAGCTGTGATTCCCCCCTTTGTGATTGTGACTTGAGGAGTTTTAAGTTGTTGGTGTTTGGATATTAAATCAGTGTTTGTTTCGAATTACTGATTAGAAAACCATTAGCTGTGGCCTTTAAAACACAGCAAGGTAAGGGACTTCAAGAGGAAACTAAAGGTGAAAATATGCTGCCACATGAGGGTGCTTTCACATCTGCCCTATTTGGTTCGGTTCAATCGAGCTCAAGTTCCTTTGCCCCCTAAGTGCAATACGTTTGGGCAGGTGTGAACACAGCAATCGCACTCGGTTGAGCACCAAAACAACCGGAACAAGACCTTCTTGAAAAGGTGGTCTTGTTCCAGTTATAGACAAACTCTGGTGTGGTGAGAACATGTTCTGACCTCGATCCGAACCAACTGCAGTCACATTCAACATTGTTTGGGTTAAACATGAGCATGTTACAGTCCCAGAGGATTGTTAATGTGCACCTCCTCCTGTACTGCCTTAATATGTGCATTCGACGCATCTAATGCATCAAGACATTGTTTTCTAGTTGGAGCCGCGCCTCGTTTTCAAACTGTATGGTTTGACTGAAATAAACAATGCAAGTAATATAGTCCACAATGAGCAGCGCTAAAATCAACCTGCGTAGTTGTTCCTCCATTATGACATCATAAAGTGTTGCATTTATCTTGCTAGTGTACTCTTCTTCAACGTTTTGTTTACTTCCTGGATTTTTCCTGTAATTCTGACCATTTAAAAGCAGCTTTCTCACGCAAGGCATTTGATCTGGTCCGCTTGTAAATGCTGCCGTGAGAACACGAACCAACTCTAGGCAATTATGCAACTCTGAACAAAATTAGTTCCTGATTCGGACCAAAGCAAGACAACTCTAGGTCTGGTTGCAACCTAACCTTCAGAACAAAGATACAGCAAGTTTTGTGGACTTTGTCACACTACGTTGGTATCACCCTCTCATAATTCATTCATACCTTGGTGGACAGTCCTCAGGGCAGGGCAGCAGCTGCCTCTTTCTCACCATCTCCATCACTTCCTGGTTGGAGAAGCCATAATAGGGCTGCAGACCGTAGCTGAAGATCTCCCACAGAACAACTCCGAACGACCAGATGTCAGAGTCTGTGGTGAACTTGCCGTAAGAGATAGCCTCTGGGGACATCCAGCGGATGGGCAGCAGAGTTTTGGGCTGGACGCAGTAGTAGTCTGAGGAGTAGATCTCTCTGGAGAGACCCAGGTCAGAGATCTTGACGTGGAGCTGTTCACCTACCAGAATGTTCCGAGCTGCAAGGTCTTTATGTGTGTAAAAGTGGCTGGCCAAGTACTCCATCCCAGCAGCCACCTGGGTTTGATTAGTCAGAAAGAAAACAATCATTTAAGGAGGAAGTAGCTGTGAAGTATATTTGGTACAGAGCAAGGTGGATGGAGAAACATGTCATGTAAAAATAAATATGGAGATTTAAAACTGCTTTCATATCCCACCTGTATGGACATGTGCAGGAAGTCTCCATGATCCAGACTGGATTTCACCGTGCCATCCTCATCGCTGCTACAGCCAACGTCAGAGTGCGGTGAACGCATGATGAGGAACTCGTGGAGGTCGCCTTGGGGCAAAAACTCAAAAAGCATACACACGGGCTGCTCCTGGATCACCACACCCAGCAGGCACACCACGTTCGGGTGCTGCAGCTCTGTCAGCACTGCAGCCTCCTGTGTTGGGAAACAAAAAGTACCTAATAAGGAGCTTCTTTTAAACAAATATGATTGGGGAAAGACTTCTAGCCTACTTTTTCAGTTAGAAACATTGCAGCTTTGAAAGGTGGCTGTCAGAAGTTTGTTGGGGCTGAGTGTTTCAAACCTAAAATACAAATCTTTGCATCTATCACTTTAAATGCTGGCAGTCCAGGTCAGCCTCACTCTCTGTGCATGGAAAGGGAGGATTATGTTTTTACAAGTCATCTGTTTCAGCCTACTTCAACATCTAAATTTACCTGGACAATCTGCCAGTAGTCACAGTTTATTTTTGGAACTATTTCAAGCGACTTTCAGCCATATACAGTCTGGCATCGCCCACTACGTTTACCTTCTGTGGAAATACACCAAGTCATGCTTCAAGTCTTGTGGGAAGAGGGACCTTTCCACTGGGAAAGTTATATTTTAAAACTGTAGATTATTTTGGTACCAGATCCCGACACAATTGCCAGTTAGAAGCACGTCTTTAAAAATGACTTCCTATTTAGCCTAAAAGGGTTCTGTACGGCTTCATTTTTGCATCTATATCCTCACCAATGGTATATGTTTACAGGTCTTTTTTAAGCTGTGGAGGGAGGGATCCGTTGTTTACCTGCTGGAAGTCATTCCACTGTTGAGCATTGGAGACATCCTTCAGGGTCTTTATAGCCACGAGCTGCGCCTGGTCCATGCCCGGCAGATACAGGTGACCCTTGTAGACCTTCCCTAAAGAGCACTCTCCAAGCTCCTCCATGAAACGCACAGCCGACAGAGGAAGCTCTTTGGCCTTACTCTGCAGGGAGAAGAAGAGGAGGTGGGAAAGAAAAAAAAAACAGAAGAAGTGAGATCAGTGGGTAGAGAGTTGTGACAGAAAAAATTAGATCATTATTTTCTTTGTACTCTTTCCTCACCATTATCCTCGCATGGAAAAGTGACATGTTGACATGAGGTTTACATTGGTGCTTCTAAATCGATGCAGGCGAACTGCCTAATGTAACATCAGATATGTGTTTGAGCTGTAAAAAAAAAGTACAGCCCAGAGAGCTGATAATTGTTATAATCATACTCAACCTATTACATCATCTCCTAATGACTCCATTTAAGCCTCTGGAAAGCAATGTGGGAAAATTGTGAAATCTGGCAACACGTTCTCAGCTTAGAAACGTCATGTAACTGACAGGTTAGCAGCCTTTAGGAAGAGTTAGCACCTAATTCTTCTGCCAGTAAAAGTGCAAAATACACTGCAGAAATAACAGAGAAAGCCACAGCTGTCTTTATGAGCGGGGCCAATTTTTTTCTTTCTGAGTAGGACGCAGACCAGAGGTGTGTTTGTACAGCTAAATCCAACAGGACAAACTTTTTATAATTCAGCTGGACTTGATGAAATCTGCGTCTTAATTTAAGAGCAACTTACTGCCGTGTTGTAGCTTGAATGTGCCCTTGTAACAATTCAGCAAATGCATTCAAACCCAGACAGCTGATTTCTGTATTTATAACTCTTTTAATGAACACTACAAAGTCGGATCAGGTTTAACTGATAGCATGATAAAGTAATCTAATAATGTGAATTTAATCATTTAAGAAAAGTGGATTAAATGTGAAGTTACTATTTAAAACTGATGAAAGGAAAATATTTAATTTGTTTATGATGGCATGAGGAATAATGAGGTAATGCGATGGCAAATAAATGTGGGCATCAATGAGAAATATATCTGACAAAATGCGACCATCAGTGCTAAGTTGTTTCTTTTAAATTATTTTAACAAATACCGTAATTGAAGCAAAACCACAATACATTGGGCAGCTAACTCTGCAACTCTGATGCAGCTAAGTAGCTGTGCACTGTCCCTGTTAAATGAATACACCACGACTAGGAGATACACTATCAAGATTTTACCAGCAATCTGTGTGTGTGTGGGCGTGTGTATGTGTGTGTGTGTGTGTGTGTCCGTGCACACGCATGCGAGCACACAAAAAAGTGTGCAGGAGTTGTTTGTCCCAATTCATATGGTTATTTATCCAGGACTTGAACTAAATTCTCACATCTTAGAGCTGTCCAAGTGATCTCACTCTTGCTGAGATCACCTGGACGGCTCTACAATGTGAGAGTAGCTGTGTGTGTGCGTGTGTGCGTGTGTGTGTGGTTGTGTGTGTGTGGTTGTGTGAGTGACTGTACATGAAGATAAAAGGTGAAGCCAGGTTGGCAGAGATTTCCAGATTCCAGGAACTCTGAGATGAATAATGAAATTCCTCTGTGAGCAGTGAAGAGACACACACGTCTGTATGAGCTCTGAGGGGGGTGGTGTGTGTGTGTGTGTGTGTGTGTGTGTGTGAGGTGAGTGTGGGGGCCTGCTGATGTTATGAGAGGCACAGATGTTTTTAGTTATGGGTTTGTTTCACCCCTTCTTTCCTCCCCACACCCAAACCCTCAGATCCTCCTCACACCACCGCAGGTTTGTGTGTGTGTGTGAGTGTTTATGTGTGTCTAAATGGATTGTCACGGGCAATGGCCCCTGGATGACCCTGCAGCAAAGCATGCTGGGTAACAGTCTCACCAAGACAAAGTTGTAGATAAGAGAGACATTCAGCTTGGCAGTAAATTACTGTATAATTGAAGTTTTATGACTCATTAAAAAGGTTTTAAGGTAAAAATCAAAAGCAAATCCTCAATGACCCAAACTGTCTTGGTCCTAGATTAGATGCATAAACTGGGAACAGACGTGAGAACTGCATTTCTGTAAAGCTTTTTCTTTTTAAGTTTTGAAATCTTAAAATGGATGGCTATGCGATCTGATATGTGTGAACCATATTTCAGGCCCTCGTTGTCCACAAAGACCATTTGAAATTCACTGTATAATTCCATAACTGCATGGTTGTCACTCTGAAAAGATTTCTTTGATCTCCTGTATCCTTGACTCTCTGCAGATACAAGGCCGTCATCTAAACGCAGCGAGGAAAGACTCCCTTTTTAGGTCGGTGAAACATTTGTTCCATGGCTAAAAAAGAAAAAAAAATTAAATAAACCAGAGATATTAATGGCTTCTGACACTTCTGTGACATTTTGCGGTTCTTTCTATAGCTGGTGATGGTAATATTATACACATTACCTTGAGCATCGGCTCTGCTTTGCACAAACAGACACGCTGTCTATATAATCCTCCCAACACCACCGAAATTATGTGGAAAAAAGATAAACAGACATGATATGACTGAGTGTGCAACCTTGGAAGAAATACGATACAGATCCTTGTGTGAGCTACGTGTTGGCTGGCAGAGCAGCGGCTCGATGATCTACATTACAAAGAGGTGCTGTGACAGAGGGAGGGGAGGAAGGAGAGAGCGAAGGAGGTGGAAGGGATGGAGGGAGAGACAGAAGAAGAGCAACAAAGGGAGATGGATTAAGTGAGACGGAGAGATGTGGAAAGAGAGACAGTGGGAGAGAAATAAACAGAGAGGAAAAGAGCTGCAGTCGAACATTCCTGGACCTGCTGAGCACAGATGATAGAGATCTGAAGCTCCGCCTCAGACAGGTCATCCCTCCTCCCCACCGCACACACACACACACACTGAAGCCAGTAACCCCAGCATGCTGCGACGCATCCCAGTTGACACACAGAGGAGCTGTGCCAGCGTTTTGACTCCTGACTCAGTCTGCTCTCATGGCTTAAAAAGACAAACACAGCAACAGAGCACTGATCTAGATCCAACACAGGAGAGTCCAGAATTTGTGAGTGTGTTTTTAGCAGGACTAAAGCAGTGAGATGGCAGGAAGTTTATACTTTCGATATGTTTATCCTGTTTTGTATTTATACATGGCAAACAGTACATGGTCCAATAACAACTGAACAACCCTCATAATCAACTCCTTCCTCCTGAGTTCTTTTTGACTCGCTGTCAGTCTCCAGAATTTGATTCATGGATCCGTATAGCACTGATGATGCAGGATGACATCATGAAATCTGTCCAGTCAGTGAGTCCATCAGACTTGACTTGTACGTGCTCATGCTATTTTTTAAATTTTCCATAGGATATGGAAGTCTGTGTGTTTAATTTTACTCTAATTTTATTCCTTGTGCAAACACGGACCTAGAGAAAACACCACACCACCGCAGTGTCATGTGCTGTGACTGATCTACCTTCGGCTTGTACGCAGTTGTGAGCATGGACATCTCAACGTTTTGTCCCCGGACTGGTTTGGGCTGGCGAGGGGCAGGAGGTCTGGGGGACTTCTGGTTGTTGCGGCACACACAAATGAAGAAGAAGAGCAAGGCGATGGCCAATGGGATCGCCACGCTGGGAACCAGGATGTACAAGATCTCCATGTTGCTGCCGCCAGACTTGTCTTTATGGTCTGTGGGATGGATGGAGCGAGAGGAATAATGTCAGACAGGCTATATACTGTAGTTCATTATATGACTGCAACAATTTTGATAAATCAATTCATTATTTGGACTGCTGATAAAAAAACAAATAAGAAATCTATGTCATGGGGTTTTAGGAGATAGCGATGGTCATGTTTCACTATTTTTCTAAAGTTTTCTATCCAAAAAAATAATAGTTAATCACAAAAATAATTATAAGTTGCAGCCCTGTGGTATACTGATAATAACTGAATGACAGAATAAGAATGATCATTTAAAAGTGTAAATTATCACCAGATACTGTCAAAACACACTTTGGAAATTAAGAAAAACAGTGTGAGATTTTGCATAACGGGACATTTGGACAACAGATGAAGGCGATCATAAAATATGAATCTCATTAGCACATACACAACACATTCTAGTCTCTTACCACAGACGGGTATGTCACACAGCTCCATGCGGACCCCCTCATCCAGCGTGAAGCACCATGGGGCCTCGAGCTTGTTCCCAGGATTACGGCAGTACGAGTGCCCTCCGTTCAGCTCTGGGTAGCGGACGGCCAGGTAGGTGTGGCTGTGAGGATACTGGGAGTTCCACGGCTGACACTGGCGGCCTGATTTAGTCATGCTGACTGTCCCTCTGTAGTCTGCCCCGCTGTTGTTGTAACACTTGTGATCTGGAGGAGAGGAAGGCATCATTAGTTTGGCTAGTATGCTATTATTATTATTAGGCTTGCACTTTCCTTCTTTCTTTAGAGTAGGCGGTAATGGATGGAGCTTAACATATAATTCACAGGGTCAGATATGCAAAGTATTTCTCTGTTGATCTGCTGGTAAGGGTTAGGACTGACAGTCTACAGAGAATTTTTTTTTTTTTTTTTACCAATTACATACAACAAAACTTTCACAAGAATGTCCTTCACAGACTCCATGTGGGCCAGCTGCTCAGCAGGCCTCTGCTTGCCAAGTCCTAATCAACCTCCCGCAAGCCAACCTTAAATTTCTTTCCTTTAAGTCATCACCGTTTGCTTTCATGCACACACTTTATGTTAGACTACATCCTAGACACCAATAAAAAGCTGACTGCTAGTCATTCTCCTAACAGTTTGGGTTTTAATGTTGACATATTTTTTACAACTAAACATATCTAATTTACAATTTCTCAAAGTGTACAACTCCTTTTTTGATAGTTAGCTGTTTTTTTCTATTCATTGATATAAACTGTGAAAATCAACTTTAAAAGATGAAACTATAATTATTTTGAGTAAAACAAACTTGCTTGAGATAGATAATCTGTTAAAGGGAACATTTAGTCTCCTCTGTGTGTTAAGATGTTAAATATACATTTTTTTGATGGCTTTCAAAAATCTTTACAACTATTTTGACAGAATATCAAATTCAGCAATAATTTAAAAATGAATAAATAAATAATATGAAGGTTGTGAAAGGGTCAGTGTGAATTTTAGCATCAGAATATTCTTTTTTTCTGCAGGCAATTCTGGAGTTTGGCTAAAGCTGCAGTGTTAGTTGATTCAAAAGAAAGTATTTGACTGTTTTGATAATCAATTAATTATTTGGCTCATTTTTCAAGCAAAAATGCTAAACATTAGCTGGTTCCAGTTATCAAACATGCAGATGCACTGATTTTCTTTCTCATGCATGACAGTAAAATAAACATCCTGGGGTTTTGGACAGTTTGTTGGACAAAACGAGGAATCTGAATGCGTCACTTTGTGCTCTGGGAAGTGGTGATGGATGTGTTTTTCACTACTTTTTGACATTTAATAGACTAAATAATTCTCAAATTACCAAAAAATAATCTGCACACCACAATTTGCCAATAGAGTTGGTTGTAATATCAGAGCATACCTGGGTGAACCAATAAGCAATGTTAGAATAGAAGCCACAGAGATGCCTCTCCTCATACAGTAATAATAATAAGCTCTATTAGCAGTGATAATAATAATGCAGTCAGCAGTTGACCATGTCTTACTCTTGTTTATAGGCTCGGCCATGGGGATACCGATCCTCAGGCAGTTGGCAGCCTCGGGGCTGTCAGAGGCAGCCAGGTCCTCACAGTTGGGCAGCTTCAGTCTCTTCAAGATGATGGGGTTGGAGCGGGCGATGATGTACTCTGTCTTACACAAGTCGTTCTCCAGGATCTCACACTCATCCTTACACAGGTCCCGAGGTTTGTCGGTCCCAGAGCTGCGGTCACACGTCGGGAAGGCAAAGTGGCAGAGAGAAGGGATGGCAAACTGGGAGCAACGGTCGGACAAATGGTTGGATGTCCCGATCATGGTGAAGGCCGCTGGAAAGAGGAGAGATGAAAGTGCTGTTTACTCTTTCCAAAGTTCATCAAAAATACTTGACGAGAGGAATTTAAAAGTGATCCTTTGCTCTCTTTATAGCTAACTTTTGAGCATCTAAACACATGAAGGATCAAAGCGGGAGACTGACAATGAAAACTGCAGCTGTAAATGTATGATTCATAGTCATGCTGTACGGTTATTGCAAACATATGCTTTTCTGTGCTTGTGATTATCAGTAAAGCAGCTCTGTGGGGGGTGAAGGAGAAGACAAGCCATTAAAATGTGGATAACTTAAGCTGGCTGTTATCCAAATGCTCTGACAGCAAATGTTGCTCCAGTAAAATGAAGATCAGTGAAAGTGATATTAAAAACCAAGATGGGTGAATAGCTACTGAATGTGGATGTTCTGGGTATGAAATGTATGATTTACAGTCCGACTTTAGGCTTATTACGACCGTGTCGCATCATAAATCTTAATTATCACTCGTCCTTGATGTTTCAGATTAGACTCTGAGTTCGGGGCCTCTTTGTCCCTGAACTGTTCAGGGGAGATGCTGACAGCTGCACGGATGTAATCAATAACACACACATTAAACTGACCTCTGAGGACATGTGCATGCAAACACACAAAACAAAAGCACAGAAGCAGAGATGCAGACTTGTACGAAACAGTATGTGGGCCATTTGTGCTCCATACAGAGCGGTGACCCTGCTGAACTTCCTTTAAACTCAATAAGTGACGTCCTGTTTTCTTCCGACAGCACACAGTATTAATTAAAGTTCACGATCTAAGCAGTTTTCATTCATAGACGGTTTGCATTGA
Source organism: Epinephelus moara (assembly GCF_006386435.1). Taxonomy (NCBI): domain Eukaryota; kingdom Metazoa; phylum Chordata; class Actinopteri; order Perciformes; family Serranidae; genus Epinephelus; species Epinephelus moara. The sequence goes on from NC_065515.1 coordinate 25,557,904, forward strand.
TGTAGTGTATGAGGAGAAGGCAGTTTTACAAAGATGCTCTATCAGCTCTGGTTGCTGGAGACATACAGTGTGAGAGCAGGGTTTGGATAGTCAAGAATTGCTAAATGATGGTTGAACTACTGAACTCACTGGATAAAAGCAAGCTGTCAGCTTTCCTCTGGCCGTCAGCCACAAGAGAGGAACAACTAGTTTGTCATAAACAGTGTGAGGCTTTGCTGATCTGGCAGCATTCAACTAAGGTGCATATATTTGTAACAGGATGTTTAAACTTAAAGGGATAGTTCAGATTTTTTGAAGTGGGGTTACATGGGATACTTATCCATTGATAGTGTATTACATACAGTAGATGTCAGTCAACACGCCCCCAGTCTGGAGAAGCAGGCTGGAGTCCTACATGAAAGCTAAGCAATCTGCTGCAGTGGATGGGGGCAGCAACAAAACTCATCTTAGCCTTCTAAAGAAAATCCCACCTTAAAAAAAACTACATCAGCTGAGGTGTACTCTATATTTAGAATATTTTCACTGCTTTACTTTAAGGTCAGATAGTGAATTCCAACAGGAAAATTAAGCTTTTATATCTCTCTCTTTACGATGTCTGATGAAAAAGGTTAAGCAGTAAAAATACTCTCAATATATCACACATTCAAACTGTTTTTAACTTTTTTAGATGGCATTTTTTTTAGGTGGCTAAAATATGTTTTGTTGCTGACCCCATCCACAGCAGTACATTGCTTTGCTTCTGTGTCTGACTCCAGCCTGCCTCTCCAAGCTGAAGGCGTGTCGACAAACATCCACTGCATGTAATACACTGACTATGGATAAGTACCCCATACAACCCCATTCCAAAGAAATCCAAACTACCTCTTTAAAGTGAATCGTCACCAGAAGCTTAAGAAAAAGCACATTTAAACACAATCTGTTTAGACTAGTTGAAATTGCACAAAAACTCTCAAGAAAAACCAAAGTGCTGCAGGCATAAAATGCATGTTATGAATGAATGCAACCTACTGTAAAAGTAGAGGTATATTTAGACCTTTCTTGAGATTCTTAAGTACGAGCAAAACTAATTTCTTTCTTTGCAGACAATCTCACCTGTGATCTGGGTCTCGATCTCGCCCTGCATCTGCAGCGAGTCGACGAAGATGCTGCGGTTACCGATGAAGCGGGCGCAGGCTATGCCTCTGTACGGCTGGCAGAATCCCTCTTCATCAAAATCGTCCCTGACACATAGAAACAACAACAGAGGACAGATGGGAGAGAAATTTAAGGTTAGTTACAGATATCTCAGTTAAAACACACTTTTGCAACTGGAAGAGCAAGAAAAAAAATATGTGCATTATGCTAAAAACTTCCCACACTAATTGTATACATTGAAGCATAATACCCATATTTTTGTATTTTTTATATACTTTACATACTAGAATTAAAGGTATACTATGCAGGATTGACGGTTGCTGTTTGTTAACTTACAAGCGAAAGTAAAAGCCACCCCGAGATTCACTCTCATTACATTTGGCGTTTTGCCTTGCTATGTTTCCTTTTTTTTCTTCTTTTTTTTTCTCTGCACTGTGTTGCTTGGATGCCTCTTGCTCACAGTCTGGCACCTGGTTGCTTCCTTTTCCTAAGGGCTGACTTCACCTGAGCACTATGGGGGTGCACGGCCATAAACTTCCCAAACACAGAAAGGCAGAGGACAGAGTCTCTGCAGAGAAATACACCACCAAACACTTCTAGTGAGGATTGAGGTGGATTACTTCTGAAAGAGTCTAAACATTGTTCTTAGGGATATCCTGCAAAGTATACTGCATCTTAAAGCATTGTAGCACAATGCATATTTTTTACACACTTCTTACTTTTACTTTCTTCTTACTCTCTGTGCGATATATCAGAGTGAATGTAACGTATCACAATTTCCCCCTGGGGATCAATAAAGTATTTCTGATCTGATGACTTCGGCAGACAGAGTTACAGATGCCCAAGTGTGCTGCAATACATGGAATTTCCACTAGAGGGCAGTCTTTGTTTGAATATTAGACAAAACCAATGAGTTGCACCTCAGTGGAAGGAAGGAGCCGTTTCTTGTTGCTAATCCTAAACCCAGAAAGAGGGCTCCCTTTGCTTGGCTAAAGATAAATTATACTCAAGTCAAAGGCACAGATCTGAAACACACACATATACACACATCCCAATTCACAGCGCAGATGTAAACCGCATTAGGAATTAATGTTTGGCTGTTTGACTTTATTCCTGTTTATGGCAGAGAGATGTCATCATGAGCCCTAATCTGAAACACATGCAGAACGAAAGAGAGGGAGAAAGAGAAAGAGTTGATGATCACGCTTTCACAACTTCTACCTCCTTGGGTGACTCTTGCTACATACATTCCCTGTTCTTGCCTTTCTATTTAAATCCATTCATCTCCCTCCCTCTGTCGTGTTCTACACAAATCTCTCACCTCTCTCATTCCTTGTACATACACTCTCTCATACGTGTGCACACACACACACACACACAAACCACATGCTGAGCAGCAGGCGATTCGCTCAGTGTGAGATCACTGTGTCATGTGCTTTAAATTGTGCCATATGGGGACTTTAAGACCAGGCATAACCACAATATATAGGGGGTGTGCATGATGCCACTGCGCATGCACACACACACAAAACCAAGCAGAGAAGAACCATATTGTAGCTATTGGCTGATTGAAAGTACATCCTTGTACTTCAGACACTGCTGCTCGAGTAATGGCAAACAGAAGCTCTCCATTTGTTACTGACCACACTGTGAAATCTGGAAAATACTTAATACATTAAATTATAAAGTGGAGAGATGTCGTCTTCAGAGTAATGATAACACAAATAAACATTAATCTGGATTCTGACTTCTTAATATTATCGCTGTGATCTACATGCTTGTTCCGCTACTTTAGGCTAATTGAACAATACTCTACTTCATTTAAAAAGCTAATGTTTTGATCCCGTTTCATGAAAACACACCGCTTCGTTTCACTTGTGTTTAACTGTAAAACAAAACCTCTCGAGGTTTAACGCATCATTATCATCCAACCGTGTCAGGCTGCCTTCGTTGACGAGAGTCAGGTAGTTTACAAGGGATGTAACAGCGTGTGAATTACACTAATTACGCCTCTACAACTGCACTTAAAAGGCGTAAAGATGCAACTGAAAACAAGGTGACAATGACGCATGCACACACACACATAAATGAATGGACATCCATGTGGGCTCAAACACAAAACACACATAGTTACGCCAAGGGTGTGCAAGTTTGGTGTGTGTATGGGGGTCTTTAGGTTCTCTCTCTGAGGAGTGTTAAGTGACTACAGGGCCAAGGTCAGCTCTCTCCCTCTACCCCCGTCCATACAGATCTAAATGGGCTTTCCAGACGTGGACACACATGTACACACACACAGGACTACAGAGCAGTGGTCTGCATACTGCCGATTCCTTGGAGATACGGTAACATTACATTTACAGCTTAATACAGGTTTAAGCAGATTTTATCCTCGCGATATGTAATTTCCTACTAAAATGTGGAAATCGGTAATAATGAGTTCATGTTGCGGTGTGCCTGCAGACGGCTTAGCACCCCTTCATCAAGCCACAAGCTCACAAACTGCTACATCTTCAGATATTTTTCCTTTGGCAAAGCGCTTCATCTCTTTAGGTGAAAATCATGTCTGGCATTGGCACTGTAAGAGGAGAGTCTTGTCATAAAAAAGCTGCCACTGTGAAAACTACTTGAATGATTTGAGGGATTGATGATTGATCGGGCTGCAACTGGTCTGGATATAACGGAGCAGAGTATGAAAAGCCAGCTTGGAGCATGGGAGAAAACACACACACACACAGGATACAAAGTGAGGGCTGGAGTATGTCCAGGCGGCCGAGAGGTTAGTTTGGTTGTGCGTCACAAGGGGATGGCGGACACACACATCCACACTAACGTCAAGCCACACACAGACAAGTAAATGACAAGGGAGAGCAGACGATCCGCCACAATGCAGCCGGATCCCTGCAGGCAAATTACAACTCTGGCCAGTCAGAACGGCCTCAACCGAACCAGCTCAGCCCAAAGCACAAATCGGCCCTTGCTGCTTTCTTTATTTTAATTTCATTTCACTCAAGTCGACTTGGATTGAAAGCCGTGTCTGAGATGCATATTAAAGTGTCTGTATCCTGTCCAGTGCAGCAGAAATGACTTATGTCTAAAGAGAGAAATGGGTAGGAAAGACTCATCTACAATAACATAATCGCTGTGAGACATCTGAGGTTTTCCAAAAGTCTTACTTGAGTTTTGTTTTTGTGTATCCATTTGTTTCTGTGTGTCTGTGTGTGTAAGCTATCCCAGGCAGGGAGAGCCAAGTGCGGTTGCTATTTGTGTAAACAGTGGATGGCTGTTCAGGCCTTTTATTTTACACACCAACGCCACGGGCCCTCTGTGTAATGTTTTATAATAGTTAATTACAAGGAGAGGCTTTTCCCTCCGAGACCCGATATATAATCCAGATCTAAACAGAAAGGCGAGCCTCACCACAGAACTTAAACAAGGTATCAAGGACATTGATTCATTGTCCAATTACATTTTTTCCAACCTCATTATTTATTCGGAGAAGCGCTTGCTAAGCAGCAATGCTCTTTTTCCAGCACCACCCTGATTCACATCCATATGGTTGCATACGTTCACACCTGGGTGGTGCCAGGACAGTGAGAAGCAGACTGCTGGAGACACTTTGAATGCCAGCTGTTTTGGAAGTGATGAAAGAGATGTGAGCAAACAAGCCAGCAGAGAAAGTAAAATATAAATGGTTTAACGTCACTTTAAACTCCAATTTTCCTAATCTGATTATATCAAAGACAGTAAGAAAGACAAGTTACGCAGCATTTGAACTGGCAGCATCCACCCTACCAGAGACATTCATAACCAGAGGATCTACCAAATTTTCCCTTGACTCATGTGGGCGTTGATACGGAATATAAAAGCTCTGGATTAGCCCAAGGATCATAAAAATTAGATGATATGAAAATGAGAAATGAGAAGAGGTCAAATATATCTGCAAGGCAACAACGACATACTTAGAAAGCCTCAAACTCACACAACAAACGGCTGTATAAACACTAGTTTGTATATTATCTTATAATACTTATCATATAGACACATGCATGGGCACATAAAGGAGGCTAAGATGGTAAACTGATGAACCAGATACTGATGACAGGATGAAGCGGGCAGGTTTGTGTGTGTTTTGACTGCAACAATGAGACATAGAACATTTGAAGATAGATCTGTGTTAACTAACAGTGTTGTAGGACACGAGATCGGCCTTGGTCTTGAGAGCACTTTTTGAAGTTCTTGGTCTTGTCTCGGACTCAACCACATTTTTACTCTGTCTTGTCTTGTTGGACAAAGTGGAACTGGGATATTATTTCAAGACTGGTCAAGACCACAACTGCAGGGATATCACTAAATTGCTTGTGCAAGAAAGGAGTGTTTAATAAAGACGGTGAAGTTGATTTCAGCACCTTAGTGTTTGCGTGTGTTTGCTTATAGACAACATATTAAAATTCTCACACATAAAATTCACTTCTTCAATTCAATGCCTTTTGATTATTTATCAAGCTATTTCTCATTGTACGTGTATACATACACACATGGTAAATGGTAAATGGACCTGCACTTGTATAGCACCTTTCTAGTCATCCAACCACTCAAAGCTCTTTTTACACTATGAGTCACATTCACCCATTCACACACACATTCATACACTGGTGGAACAGCCATCTGGAGCAATTTGGGGTTCAGTATCTCTCTCAAGGATACTTCGACATGCAGACTGGGGGAGCCGGGGATCGAACCGCTAATCTTCCGATTGGTGGACAACTCGCTGGACGAGCCGCTCTACCTCCCACAGACACCCAGTAGGGCAATAAAAGAGGTGAACAAAGTGGAATCTTTTGTTTTTTGTGGGTGCGTTTACAGGAATGTGGATCGTTCAGATCAGTTTGGGAAGTGACTATGGTGTGCATGTTCCACATTTTATCATAAGTGTGTCATGTATTGTGGGAATCACACTGGTCTGGTCTTGGTTGCGACACGGTCTCAACCTTGCAAAGACTTGGTCTTATCATGGTCCGGATACACTCTGGTCTTGGTCATGACTTGGTCTCAGTTTAGGTGGTCTTGCCTACAACATTGTTAACTACTATGGTTTTACACACTATAGATAGAAACAGAGATGCATACACACACATACACTGGCTTAGAGACAAGAGCTAAGGTTTGACAGCTGCTGACAAATCTATCGTTACAGGAAAGGGAGAGTTTTGAGGGAAAGCTGAGGAGGTTGAATGTAAAACCCACAAAAATGGATGAATCACTCAGAGTCTCACTTAATCATCCTCAAGAAGAAGCTCACTTTGGCACTAAAGACAAAAAGACTGCATTCCTTCAAAACTCATAATCTATCAAAACGATGAGTCTCTCTTATGTTGCTGTCTCTGCAGGAACTGTTAATACTCCTCATTTCACGTCCATCCTTCCCTCCACCTCTCTCTGTCTCTGAACACGAGGTTCTCCACTGCAAAAATGACTATTTGAAGCACATTACCAACAGACTGCAACAATGAACCAAGTGCCACTCCACAATGCAAAAGCATCATCTCAGTGACAAAGGTGGTGATAAGTTGGTTTATGCCAAAGCATCCACAATTCTCTCCTTTGTTTCACTGTCAATGTGTGATCTATCCACACCCCATTGCTAGACTTGATACAAAATTTGAGGCATCATTGCTATACTGAAACCATCTCCTAAATATTCAAACTTTTTGCATTTTTAAAGTACCTTAAAATACCTCCAAAAACAACTTAAAAGGCGTGACACTACAACTGTAGCACATGCTCTGTGTATTCCAGAACAAACAAATTTAGGTCAAGATTTCATTGTTGGGTTTGTACTTTGCTTTATGTTTTAATTACAGAACAAATCTTTCGGCCCTCTGCATGTAAACTTGGGTATTTCTCATCAAGGAGCTGTGGGCTGGGATGACGGGTCTGTGTTGAGTTTTGGGGTTAAGGGGATGTGAAACTCAACGCTCTTTGTTGGAGGGGGGGGGGATACAGAAAGGATGGGACTTTAAGGGTGAGGAGGCAAGGGGCGGATCCCGATGACATTTTAGATTTCAGGGTTTCGTTTGCAGGAGCTGCTGTGGGTGCTGAGTGAAGAGGAGATGAGCTGCCGGCAAGATGAGGCCACAGCTGTTGGATCCTGATTGGGGATGCCCCTCAGCGTGTTAGATGTGTGTTTTGATGTTTGAAACTGTGCTGAGTTTTAAACAACAATGAGCTAAGAGACAATTTTTGGAGGTTTGAGGACTTACTCAATATTTAAATTAAAGGCAGTAGGTTATTTTTAAAAGGAACATGCTAGTGGTTTTGCAAGTTTTAGCTCCTAACCTAAAAATCTGATCTGATTTGACCTCTAAATCTGATTTAGAGGTTATGTGATTTGTAGTATCTTACCTAAAATGTGCATAAACACTGCCATAGTTCTTTAAAGTTGATTTGTAGTTTTATTCTAAGGTTATTTTAGGGCATTATTTTGCAGTGAATGTGTTCTTGAGCTCAGTGACTCACAGAGATACTGAACTGTTGTGCTGAGTATTTGTGAACATGTGTATGGTGTTAGATGGATTAGATGTGTGTGTGTGTGTGTGTGTGTGTGTGTGTGTGTGTGTGTGTGTGTTTGAAGGGAAGGTGTCCAACAAAACAAATCAAAGACACTTGTGGGTCTGGAAAAGAGCAGATGGACATGAGAGGATGAGAGGGAGAAAACAATAGACAATCGTGTGGTCGCCGTCCTCACGAGACTGTATTTCCTCCCTCGAAGTGAGTCTGCCACAGATCATAAAAAAAGACCATGAGAAAACAAAACCTGCTCAGCATTAGTCAGCCCACTTCCAATTACAAAAGGTACCACAGAATTTGTACTCAGCGAAACATAAATACAGCATGTTGCAAAAGTATTTTGTAGCTTTATCGGATGCAACGCTGGTGAAATGTACACTGATATTTTGCAACAACCAACAATAACTGTCGGGCAGTGATTTATAATGGAGTCCACTTCTAGACAATGTACCTTAATTATCATAGGAGAAGTGCATGCATGTGTGGTTGCAGCATGTAATGATCTCTCACTGACAGAGAGCCAAAATGGCCACCAGAGGCTGAGGTTGACTGGGGTCTGTGGCTGCCAGTGGCCTGTGACCGCACTGGGAATGAACAGTGAGGGAGGGCAACTAGGCACTGCATTAGGATACAATGGAGAAAGAACAAGTCCTCCTGGGTCCTCGTGTTACTACTGCTCACTGACTGCAACAATAGAGGCTTCTGTCAGAGAGAAGGACTGAGAGATTCAGAGTGGACCAAGAGAGGAAGGAAGCAAGAGGAGAAATAAGAGATGATGTGGAGAGAACATCATACGTGGATTTGAATGGGTAGGTTTTCTTATTGTTTTAAATCACTGACTTTTTTCAGTGTAGCAGCATCTTTAGTTATCAAATTACGTATTCTTGTTAGTTTTCCTTGTTCCTTGTGTTACGCCTTTTCCTTTGTCTATTCTGGTTGAAAAGAACACTATTAAAAAAATGCAAGGGGCTGTACTGATCTGTGGGTGTTGCTTTAGGTAATAATAAGAGAATGTAAGACTATCTAGGACAGTGGGTCCAGATTTCCTCTTAGACATTAGTTCAAGGTCAAGGCAGTTTAACACATAAAGCGTCATACTTGTGTTTGGCCATGCCGTTGAACTAGTAGCTGTCGGTTGGTCACCCACTCTAGAGCAGAAGACTGGCGAAAGGCAGGGTACACCCTGGACAGGTCGCCAGACTATCACAGGGCTGACACATAGAGACAGACAACCATTCACGCGCACATTCACCACAGTCACCAATTAACCTAACCTGCAGTTCTTTGGACTGTGGGAGGAAGCCGGAGTACCCAGAGAAAATCCATGCTGTTACGGGGAGAACATGCAGACTCCACCCTGGGTTCGAAACAGGAACCCTCTTGCTGTGAAGCAACCATGCTAACCACTGTACCACTGATTGAATTTAGCTTGTGACATCAGGTGACCAAAATTCGAAGTCAGGGCGTCAAATGCCAATGTCAATTTGACGTAGAACACTGACAACAGATGATATCTGATATTTTGTTGGTTTTAAGTTGTGTCGTTGAGTAGCCAAGATCCAACATCTTCTAAACATCTCATGCCAACGTCATCTTGATGTAAAATAATGACATTTAGTTGTAATTATGGAGAATAAAACCCAATGTATGCAAACGGTCATAATGTTTATATCCACACAATATGAAATTATAACACTGTAAGACATTTTAATTACCTTCAACACAATTGTCAAAGAATCTAGTGTCATATTGACGTCAGAAGCCAGCTGGGCAGTTTAGGTGATACATGCATTAGTCTGAAGGCTTACTGGGTGCCAAAACACCCCATAACCTCATGCTAAATATACAGTTCTTATATTTATTTCGAACAAGAAATTGTTTCTGCATTACTGTGAGTCTGAGGAAATTTTAGAAAAGACATAGCAGGCACGGTTCAGTCCGAACAGTAGATGCTAAAGCTTTTATGACTCTGCCCATGGTTGAAATACTCCTGATTTGAGACGGAAAGTAAATATATGTTTATATATGTTGGCATTTCACTAAGTGTAACTTGAATGCCTATCTTAAACAGTCCATAAAATGCCTCCCAGAAATAGATGTTGGTGCTGCTCTCTGCTGAAGTATTTGTTGTCAGGCCCGGCCTTTCATGACTGCGGATGATACTAAAGAGTTTTAATAACAGGGTTAACACATACATGGTGATTTGACACGCAGGAAAAGACCCTACATCAATGCCGTCACTCCTCACAACGCTCCTGACCCGGTGACATCACTTCCCCAGAGGACTGTAGGGTATCAGCGGCGGGGGTGGGGGTGGGGGGGGGCGATTGGGGTGTGAGGGTGTCAGTTAGCAGGATAGAGGGGAAATGTGTCTCCTAAAACCTAACACAAACCCAGTGGTGTTTAGACAGACACGTACACACACAAACAAACGGAGCACAGGGGTTACACAGTGAAATCCATTACTAGAGGTGAGTGCGAGGAGGAGGAGGGTGGGAAGATTGTGTTTGACTAATCACTGACCCACTGGGTGTAGAGATCCCTGGGAAGAAATAACAGTTAAAGAATGTCGAGGAAAGCATAAGAAACAGTAAAGGAAATGTAAAAATATGGGATACAGAGGAGAGACAGTTAAATTAAGTCAGAGAGAAAAATTGGGAGGAAGAGAGATTGAGAGATAATTGGGGAAAGGAAGGCTGAGGACTGGAAACAGTTATGAGCTCTAGGCATTACGTTCGACTGCTGTTGAACAATGTAGTATGTGTGTGTGTGTTATCCAAAACATTGTTATCCCCCAAACGTCTTCTATTTTTCTTTTGTTGCTATTATTGAATTTACACCCGACAACTTGTATTAATCAAGTCCATCATGCCTCAATCAGGAGGGTCCGACAGGATATGAAGCATGCTTTGATTTTTAGCGCTGACAAAGGAATATTACAAATATAGCGGTTTCGCGATCTATTTTTATAAAACTTTTTTCCTCCCTTGAGCATTATTACTAACTCCATGCTTGTTTTCCATTTTTCTTGTGGCTGTAAAAATTCCTGCCTTTAGTTTTTCTTATTAGCATTCCTTGAATTGACTCCAGGCTGAAACATCCGTGTGGAAATAATAATAACAGGAAAAGCAAAGAAAGCACCAAAGAAAGAACATGGGAGAGAGATAGCCAAGAGCGAAGCTACTTCTGTGATTTAGACAGCATGTAACCCCCTCCTCTACACACACACACTTTTCCTGGATGATTTACGACAGCTCATTGCCTAGATCACAGATCCCAATCTGAACACACAAAGGCAGACACTTAAAACAGACAGGAGGACACATGTTTTGGCTGACTGGCTACTGACAGTGCTCAAGGAACAAGAACGCACACGTTTAAACACAAGCGTGGCTTCCTGAGGAAAGTGGAATAATCCTTGATGAGAGCCATTAAGAGTCACTAAAGGCATTCATTGTGGGGAAGGAAAACACTGTCGCATGGTGGAGCCCATAAATAATCCCTCTTTACACACTCTGCCATCAAAGGTGTTGGTAGGACACACAGAACAAACAAAAAGGGCTTAAGTCTGGTTACAGGATACCCAGCTCAGTACATTCACGCAAAGCTGTAAAATAAAGACGATGACAACATGCTTATATGTCTTTGTCCAATGTATCAATGTTCAGTTATGTCAAATTATCAGTGGAAAATATGAGATTTTTGGATACTCTCACAGCGGTCATGAATTCATCCACTGACAGTAGCCCCATTATATCAGAATCCAATGCAGCTGCAAGACTTACTGATGACTTATACACTAGCTAGTCTCTGCTCACATAAAACCCACATCCAATATTCAGAGAATTCATGTTGTCTGATGTTTCGGGGGATTTTTGGGAAAATAAGTAAAGACGCTGCTTGATAAAGCTCAAACAGATGAGCCAAGCTGAAGGAATGTGGGCACAACACAAAGGTAAGTGAAAGCACTTCATCACAAAATGCCTCTATGGTGGGACACACTAAAGAGTCCTAGAGACAATATGGCTCCAGATCTTCCAATAAAAGATAATATACAGGCTCCTGCACTCTTAAAATACAAAGGGGCCTAACCAGCACATTATTCAGTTGGAACAAGGGCCTGACATGCACTCTCAGAGTTGTCACCAATATTTACAACACAGCCCGTAAGTATGTGTTTATGTGATATCCGCTTGTCTGTGTGTTCGTGAACTTCCTGCCTAGAGTCATCTCAGAGTGGAAAAACTGCTGCAAATTGATCGAGGGAAGAGAAAGGAAACAAAGAAGAGGGATGGCGATGCAAACTATAAAAAAATATGCTGTCATCGTTACATCAGCCTGGTGAAGTGTTTGATTGAAGACGGATCATTGGCTGACAAAAAACCTCGTCTTGTTTGAGTTTTTGATGTTCTTGTGCTACACACTTTTGTAACTTGTCAATTTAGTCTGAAGCTTGAAGCACTTTCTCCTGTAAAAGTGGAGGGAAAGTAAAAAAAAAATTCAACATTAACACACGCAAACCACCTCCCTTTTCACGCACTCTGTCTCCATCATTTGATCTGTCCTCTGGCTGCCCGACTAAGACAGCCCACCCACATGCTGGCCTTGAGGGACCAATCCAGGTTACACCGACAGCTGATATTTTTGCATATGAAAATTATTTTATCTTCAGAAAAAATATGTCTGGGAGCAGAAAAAAGGAGTGAATGCAGGCATCTAGAATGCCTCAATGAAATCTGCTCTCATTGACAAGCTTTTTTTTCTGACTGTTGACAGCCTGAGACTGTTCGTACTGAACCTCTCCCTGTCCACACAGTTCATTTTCAGGGCACTGTAAGACAATTTGGGCTTTATTCCACAGACAATATTAGATTTGTCGCAAAGGGAAATGACAAGCAACAAAGTTCATGACCCTGTTAACACCAATAACATTGTACAGTATGATAAGGTCCCGAGGATGCCTCCACATAGAAGTTTATCTGTAAATATGGGATTTAACAGATCAGGAGTAGACTGCTGCAGGTGGGGTTGGGGGTGGGGAAAACCATAAGGTATACCGCAAAACTTCAATTAATAGCCTGGGCTATTATTTGCTTAATCACTGAAATCAACAGGCCTATTTTTGGGACAGGCGTCTATATGAGACAGGCCTTTAATTACTTTCACACAAATCTGTTGCTCAGTAAAGATGGGAAATACAATCAAATTGTTTATTTAAACCAGTATGAATATTATTGTATGGAATTAGGCTTCAGATGATATATCAATTTTGAATCATTAATTTGATCCGGCTCCAACGGACAGCACACCAGAGAGTGAGAGTTACAGTTAAGGATTACCTCATCCGGCATACCAACACAACATCACTTTATCCTGTTAAAACAATTCTCACAACTTGGATTAATGTTAATGAAAAACTCTTTTGATTCTCTTGATCTGAGGACCCTTATGGACTACAGGAATATGACTTGCAGGGTAATTGAGGAATGGACACATAATATGAGGTAGCCAACAACCCGTTTTTATACATCCAAAGAACTTCTAACTTCTTTAGTTTTGACTCCTGATTGACTATTATTTCAATTTTATTCATTTTTATGTTGCTGTGAGTCTGTTTATATGATAATATCAATGTTTATCCCAATTGTATTGCTTAATCTTTACAAGTAAGTATCACATCAGTCTTCATTTGACCAGACTAGAGTTTTGAACTTGAAATCCAAATGTCTTGCTGGTAGGGATGCATTGATTGTGAAATTCTGGGCCGATACCAATGTTTATTTCCCCTTTTGTGCCAGGCAAACAAAGAAATTTTCATCATACCCTCCTGAGACTCGAACTGTTTTTTGGTATGCATTTTTAATTTCTCCTAGCTATTTGGGACCAATAGGACCCAATAAGTATAAAAAACTAAACATTGCCAACGATAATTGAGTCCCAATGTCCTCAAACGAGACAACAATAAAGTCCCAATATCTTCAAATGAGTACTTCCTAATTAACAGTGTCTTAGCTTGTTACTGTTGCTAAAAGTGGTCAAATGTGTTGCCCTATCAAACTACAAACATCATTAATCATAAATAGACAAGTTTCAAACATAAAATGTGATCGGGTTTTGGACCTTATCAACTTTCATGTTGGGATCGGCTCTTTTGCTCTTACTACCACTACATGGCACAAAAAAGCGTCTACAAACGAAGACTAGTAGAATGAAGTATAAGGTCAAGTAAACCCAAAATGTGATGTCCTCAGATGAGGGTGTCAGGAGGACATAAACATAACGGAACTATTTTAAAGTCATCCAGTCCTTCATTACACTACCTCTAAGCACAAATTAAATTCATTGTGACCGTGTCCAGGTTAAGATCTCTGTTTGTCTCCGACACGTTTTCTATTATCCCAAGGATGATGGGACGCTGCTACTTTCGCGCCCTGCTTTTTAGCCTGGACAAAATTGATGCGACACAAAGGGAAAAACATCGGCCACTGCCATGGGTGAGCATCATCTCATTTGTTGATAGGCCAGTGGCAGTCAACAAGGCAAATATCAACCGATACCAATGTTCGGCCAATGAATCAGGGCATTCCTACCTGCTGATAAAATCTTTCTCTGAGGAAAAGGTGCAAGCTAAATTTAGATTACCGACTTGCTTTATGCTTTATCGCAACCCAACATGTCAGCTAGTCATACTGTATTTGTGTAATTTGGTAGGCCATTATCAACAGTCTCAACATCAAACTGAATTGATCCTTTTAAGCTCTACAAATTGTTAAATATCCCCTGGCTCAGACACGCAGGGTACAAAAGCCTCTATTTATACCTACGAACACACTAGGTACACTGTGCCTCCCTCGGTTTCTCTCACACTCTCCAACATCTCCACTACGAGCAAAGAAAGACCACTTTCTGTGCATACTTGTCTGCACGTATGTGTGTGTTCTTTTTCTATGCAGGAGTGTGTGTGTGTGTGTGTGTGTGTGTGTATGTGTGTTCATGGGAGGTTTAGGGCAAAGTTCAGGGAAACCCCACAAACCCCATCTAGGCCTTGTAACCCTCAGGGAGAAACGGTGATTCACAAAAACACACACACACACACACGCACACACTTTCTTACCAGACCTGACCTTGACCAGACCTGCTTACAGGATCACCAACAGACAGACACAAGGGATTCTGGGAAACAGGAAACAGGAAGTGGGCCCTGTCCAAGCTGAGTGTGAAAGCCTTGTTCATAATGAGTTGTGATGAAACTTGCCATGTGCGGTCAAGGGTGTAAAGACAGACTTACGCTCATACTAACGTCTAATAATGTAAATTGCTTTAATGGTTAAAGCTGGCTACACATCATTACAGTCCCCACATATATGTGTGTGTGTTCACATGTGTCTGCCTGTGTGTGTGTGTGCAGCCCCCAACCCGGGCAGCATTTAGCAGAGAGGCATCCAGGCTTGTGGAAGGGGGCTGCGGTGGGATCTCTGGTTTCAAACAACGCCAGCGCCCTGGGACCGGGCCATGTCAAAGGGCCTGTCCCCGATGAGCCATATTAGGGCCCTGATCCCCAATCAATCAGCACTGCGCTAAAAAGAATCCACAACAAGACGGCAATTAAGACCCACTGAGGGCTTAACTAAACACGTGTGAGAGATAGGGTTTGTAAGAGTAACTGCGTGTGCAGTTCTTTGTGTTTAATGTTGAACTGCGAGTGTGCATATGTGTGACTGCGTGTGGGTAAAATCTCTCTGAGACAGAAGGGGGAAAAAAAGCCCCTGTCTACTCCGGACGTGCAAAGGAACAGAGGACAGAGGTGAGCAAAGTCTCAGTAGGCCGTCTTTGTTTTTACTTGTGTATCAGTGAATGTAAAACATTGACAGAATGCCCTTTTTACCTTTTGCCAAGAAAGCTTAATCCATTTTCCATGTTTGGCAGTCAACAGGACTACTAGGCAGTTTGGGAATACTGCAACAGTTATTGCTCTTGGTTAAACTATGGGTTGAGAAAGCTCCATTGGTACAGAGCCTGTTGTTGGCAGGTCCGAATAGTGTCTGAGAGAGTTCCAGAGTGAAATACATGTTTTCTTTAACCGGATCCCAAATTGAAACAAGTTTAGCAAAACCCCCTGCGTTGGTCTGATGTGGAGTGCTGAAGTGGATCAGTATGTGGCAGAGGACTAGTGCATCCAAAAACTGAGTGGGCCTGTCATCCCCTCAGTCTGAATGGGTGCGATGCTTGTGGTGCGGAGCAAATCATCATCAATCCTGGCCAGCATCTGAGAACCACAGCAGTGTTGACACTGGCACTGAGGTGAGGAGAAGTGAAACCAAAATCCTAAGTTTCTCAATATGGCGCACACAAGTTCACAGACTGAGTTAAGTGTCTATTGTGACCAAGAACAACACATAGTGTAAAGGGCTGCCCCCTGGAAGTCGGACATTTCAATCATCAGTCGGAAAACCCCTTAGTCGACTGAGATTCTTTCAAGTTGGGCTTTTTTCTTTTCTTTTATGACAGTCATTATACAGTGTACTTCTGGGGACGCTTTGGTCCCCAGATATAGTTGCGGAGTTAGCATTCTTTGCTTTCACACTGCAGTTCAGTACAGGCAGCTGCAGACACAATTGCAGCTGCCCAGAGGAGAAGAAGCTTGGCCTGGTCAAGCTCCGAGATAACGTTTTGTTCTGCCTTCTTGTTGGTGAAGATTCTCAGTCATCCAGGTCATGGTAATCGTAAGTGCTATGTCGTAGGCAACTGGCTTGTTTACTATATTACGTACATGTCACACTGAATATCCCACTGAAATTGGGGTCAAACTGTCAAACTCTATATTGAAAAAAAAGCAGGAAATAGTTGTATCATTTTACTGAACAGCCAAATATGACTCAACTGACATGATTGTGAGTCAGGCACAATACTGAGGGCTGCATGGTGGCAGAATGAGAGGGGAGATATGTTTATAAGTGGTGTACCTGCATTTAAACATCCATATTGCTCTTGCTAAAGTGTTCTTGAGCAGGACATACAGCACTACATTAAACTTTTGTGCTTTATTCTAGATTCTATAGCGAAGGACACCCCAACACGATAGTGCAGTTTGCCATTTCGGATGTTATCAGTGTTAACGTTATGCATTTAAAACAACAGTTCAACATTTTAGTAAAATTAGGAAATACAAATTAGCTTTTTTGCTGAGAGTTAGGGTTAGGGGTTAGGGTTAGATATAGTTATATATAAAGATTGATGCCACACTCATAGCTGTATACTAAATATGAAGCTACAGTCATCAGACGGTTAGTTTAGCTTAGCTTAGCATAAAGACCGAAAACAGGTAGAATCAGCTAGCCTGGCTGCACCAAAAAGTAACTAAGTCTACAAGCACCTTAAAAGAAGCTGATTTACAGTTTTACGAAGACCATTCCTTGGTCGGGTGCAGTGACTTCTTGAAGTCTTAAGGAGCGATCACACCGAGATGAAACGCTAGAAACGTGACACTAGTAAAACCATTGTTTTCCTATGATATGGCGCATCTGACCGGTGTTCAAGCGTCTTTTTAGATGGGCGTTTTTCCGGCGTCTTTTTAGACGCTTCTTTTTAGACGCTGAAAAGTTAAAGTATTTTCATCTTTCTGAGTGTCAGATGCCAGTAGCTAGCGCGCATTGAATAAGTGCTTCCAGCGTTTCAAGCGTCTTTGAAGTGTCCGCGTCTCTAGTGTCTCATTTCTGTGTGATCGCCCCTTAACTGTCACTGTGAGGTTGCCAGGCAACCAGCAGCTTGTTGTTTTCACATTTCAGTTTTAGTACAGATTAAACAAACAATACAACTTGTTAATTAGTGACCTTCAGAGGTGCTGGTTGGGCAGATTCCAGAGAGGTTCACACAGAGAGGTTCACACAGAGTCATGCTCACTGTCTCCCTGTCTTTGTGCTAAGCTAAGAAAACTAGCTGTTGGCCATAGAGAGTAAGGATGAGCTGTGTAGTGTAAAAGTTTGTGTCCAAATCAAGTAACAAGGTTAAGATACATAAGTTGATTAAGAGACAAAGATCATATAATCATGTTTATGTACAAGGCACTATAAAACACCTTGATCTGCATCTGAATATGATAAAACATTGTTATACACCAGACTATGTAATCATATTGTATGAAGCACACATTCAAATGTTGTAATACACACACACATTCACATATTGTGTTCTGGTATCACTTCGTATAAGAGCACTGAGGACTGTATAATGAAAGTCCCCAAAATTCACATGTTTTTTAAAAATAGAGCGAAAGCAAAACCAGACATAAGGGTAGAAGATTTGGGAAATTCCAGGCTGCATTACACCATTAAAAACGGGCCCAATCAGAATTGGACACAAAGAAAAGTTTACCACCAATAGAATTGGACTTG